>NC_142606.1:53217472-53519417 GCF_041222555.1 Hakea prostrata
TACATTAGGTCTAGAACAAAGGGGTAACAAGAAACCCTAAAATTAACCAAGATTTATTACCCAAATCATTCCCCTTTATGGGATCCATCCATTAAACAAATGCGGGGATTTGTTTCTGGACAGGATCTCATCAAGAACATTGAAAAGGGAGATGCAACTAATCAATTGGGTAACCACTAACAAAATGGGGATGGGTTCATATCAATCAGAGGTTAAAAAGAAGAGAATAGCAGATGGAGATTCATTACCTTAATCAAAATCACCAAGAATAGAAGGAAAAAGGTTCCAGATCATTAACAGCACTTCGCCCACCTTCTAGCATGTTTCCACTGCCGCCTAATCGCCCAAAATAGCAATCCTGAACATAATAATGTGTTAATAGGGCAAGGGATGCTATTTATAATGAACAGGGGGCAAAATAGGGCATTTTCCGCAAGCAGAACCGGGCGGTCGCTTAAGGCGGTCGCTTGGTTTGATCAACCGCCACTAGCAACCGCCCCCATGTATATTGCTATACAAGGGTGCTTTGCTCAGGGGGTTGAAACCCAAACACAACCTAGCCCTAAACAACACATGGGGGATGTCTTACCTTCATTCCGAACATCTCCAAACACCACATGCCTTCTACCAGAGGTCCAACTTCCCAATAAGGTAGATTCTTCAACAAGAGAATCCAGATCCATGGGTTCTGGATATGGATCATGGACTTCTATTCGGACACTCCACAATTTAATCTGACTAGACCTTCGGGTTCTTGGACCTGCAATACGGATTCCGGATTAGAAAAATGGGGGTTGTTACACTGGTTGTTGGACCTAGAGCCTATCTGGACATGGTTTGAAGGCATCCCTAATGCTAGGTAAGTTGTTTGTGGTGTTGTATGAAGCCCATGCAAAAATAATGAAGTTTGGACCATCAAATCCCATTTTTGGAGTTGTTGTCATGGTTGATCAACTGATTGGTCAACTGGCCAATCGACCAACAAGGACAGAATGGTCAAAATTAGAAATCTTGGTGTTTTTAGGACTTTTAATACAATTTAAAGGGGGGAACTCTGTGTTTTTCACTCACAATTAGTTCTAAGCCTCTAGAGAACGTTGGAAGAACCCTAGAACCTCTTTTCCAAAGCCAAGGAAGATCCTCAAGCATCCGTTTGAGTTTCTTTGTCGATTCTTCTTCAAAAAGGTTAGTAATCGATTCGTTTCTTCTTTGATTTATTCTTTTTTCTAATCTTCTGATCTTCTGACTATGAGAAAATTATTACACTACTGTAATGGCCTCTTCCTTGATTCTCTTAGCCATAGAGTGAATCACCCATTCACTCTATATTCTTGAAACCATATGGTGATGTTCTTGTTTCTTGATTTTACCTGAATTCTTAATTACTTCCTCTGTGTTGTTTTTCCTACAAAGTTGGTGATTGAGGGAAAGGTCTCACACCAGTGTTACAACCTTTCCTTGGATCCTCATGATTGAGGGGTTGATCCCTAATTTTCCTTTTACCATGGGAAACCAAAAGTAGGGTGATTTTTGGAGGTAACCCTTAGGAGAGGGTAACCAAAATTGGTTAAAACTAATGTTTCTATTAATTTGACGGAGCCTCCCCAATGCCATTCTTGATTTTGAAATACTAATTTTGTGTTTCCCTTACCCTCTGTGAACCTACATTGGGTTATTTTGTGAGAGTTGATTTTGGGTGACCCTCATGAGAGGTAACCAAATTGGGGAATCCAAATCCACTTTTAATTTATTGGATCCTCCCCAACACCTTCTAGATTATGTATTTCTACTCTTGTTTTCACTAGGATGAATCTTTATTCTCCTTAGCCTTTCCATGAGAACCATGGACTATATATGATGAAACCCTAATGTTATGGCTCAATCAAGATCCTATATTTTGACCATGATTTGATGTTTTGACCTTTTGAGATAGTCTTAATATGTTCTAGGAAGCTCCCTTTCAAATTTTGGTGCAATCAGACTTTAAACGAAGAAGTTATGACCAAATTAGGGTTTTATACCCCATTTGTCTACTAGTTGGTCTACTAACCCAATCGACCAACCAAGCTGCCAACAGTAACAGCAGCTTGTTTCTTCGTCCGATTCTATCAATTTGATTTCTAATCTTCTAGGGCTTATTCTTAATTATTGTTATATGCTTGTTTAGGGATTATTTGCTAGTCTTGGACCTCTTCCTCTTTATTCTACGGAAATCTATGAAGTTACTTAAGGTAAGGATGGTTGATCCCTAATAACCCAATATGCATGTCTTTGAATTAGATTACATGATCATATTACTGCTGTATTTAGTTTTCTTTATAATCATATTGCGGTTGTAGTTCTTCAACTACAGTAGTACTTGTTCTTATAATTCAATTGTTATTTCAATTAAGTATGAATGGTTACTTACTTATGTTTTATACTTAAAGTGTGCTTGTGAATGACTGATTGGGAATGTGACTGCCTAGGTTGTGATTGGGGATTGGGGAATGCCCTTTTGGCGTTTCTGTCTTTGGACACCAATGGAGGTGGTATGGGACATTTTTCTATGATGCCCCTTGATGCTTTCCCTGATTACTAGTTGACATACCTAGGGCATGTCTAGAAGTGTTTGGCTAGGATGTCCCTGTTATATCAGACTCGATCGGAAGGGAATTGAGACCGAGCAACTCGTGGTAGCAATGGGGATTTGTGGGCGCTCAAGACCGGTGAGTTATATCCATGAGAGGACATGAATCACATTGTGGATACTCGTCAAAGGCCATTCATTGGTACGGTTGCAAAAGTGGAACATGGGCCCTAGAACTCAAGACCAGTAACCAACCTGTGAGATGAACATAAAACTTTCTGTTAACTTGATGTAACTGACCAATAGGGTTGATGAGTCTGTAGTCCAAGTTTGTTGTAGCCATAGGATACACTGACTCTAGGGAGAAGGATACCAGAAAGGATCGCCCAGGGCTAGGAATCGAAGTATTTGGATCTAGGTTGATATAACTAAGTAGAAGACTTGCATTTGGCTTGGCTTTACCTTGACATGCGCCAATACTTAGATCAATGGTGATGTGAGAGAGTGATGACCTAAACCCCAGCCATGGAATGTTTGAGAGGGATGCAGGACCCAACTACCACCGGCAGACCCAAGATACCAAGATGGTTGAGGGGGAGTGATTTGAGACCTACCCAAAGAAGTATGGTGCTATGACTTAAAGCATGTCTGCCAATAGAAACTAGCATACATAGAGTTAAAAGCATATATGCATTGTCCATTTCATATCATTTTGCATTCTATATGATTTGTTATCATGTATTATTATGTCATTATGGATTGAAGTGCCTTGCTGAGTTCTTTTGAACTCACTCCTTTTTGCAACATCTTTTGTTAGACTTTCCTACAGGTACTACTACTACTATTGATTATGACGGTCAGTACTATGAAGACCAAGTTGATGATTATTATAGTACTCAAGGTACTAGCTATGGTGACTATGTTAGTGAAGACTATTAGTATGAGACTGATACTTATCAGGAGTAGTTCGACTCTTGCACTTGTGTGCCAACGATGGGACATCGTCTCATTCTCTTTTTTATCTTTATTAGATTCGTTGATACCTTAGTTTTTCATTCCTTTTTATTTTGGGAACCAGTTGTAAAATGATCCAAGAATGGTATTGAAACCGTAGAGAAATATAGATGAAAGATTAGAAAAGAAATCGGGAAAATCGGAAGTCGAATGGATCAAATCGGCAAAATACACAATGCTGTAATCAATTGGTTGACTGATTGGTTGACTGACTCAATCAACCAATCAGTCGACCAAGTGAACATTGTTAGGCTGAAATAGTGAATTTTTGTGATTTTCGGTCCGAAACCTATCTTTCAGAGCTCGGATCCATCCGAAACTTGGAGGCAATGCTGGAACAATATAGGAACACTATCTAACAAGAATTAGCATAATCCAATGGCCCAATTGAAAACCCCTAAATTGAAACCCAAGGTTCTATATTCTAAACATCAAGTTTCATAATGAAATCAAATGCAATTGTAAGGGAAATTAGGGAATTGATTAATGGGATGATGGGCAACAGATTAGAAACAATTACTAATATGAAATCAAACCTACTTTACTATAGAAATCAGTTTAGGGAAAGAAATTAGGTTGTCATGAAAGAAATCATAAGAATAAACAAAGTTAAGAATCTAATATGATATGCATAGCATTAATGGAATGAAAGGGGGTTATTCTAAATCAAAGAGGCTGTAGAAGAGGTGGTTGCAAGGTTGCAGCACCTTCTTCATAACCTCAGTAGCAAGAACAAGATTAGGAAGGAGTGAATTAGAGAGAGAGCAGCAGATCTTACCTTGAAGATGAAATTAGAGAGAAGAAGATTGAAGAACCTTGTAGGAGTGATCGTGCCGCTAACGAATCAAAAATAAAATCCTATACTAATCTAGCAAACAGAAAGTACAGGGTCGAACTATGGGGAACTAAAAGGTTAAGTTACTAAGATTGAATTCAACAAAACTAAATTTAAACTAAATCTATTAATTAATGCAAAAACGTTAACTATAAATATGTGAAGATCTTGGGATTTCGAATCCCCAATGCTTTTCCCTAACCAATATAACTCGACACTTCAAAGTAAATTAAGGATGGTCTTCCTAGATATGCCCTATCTTCGCAAGACTATCGTCCTTCGCCGAAGCTTGGCAAGCTTAGTTCGCTGAGGTATAAAACATCTTTGGCCAAACTCAAACACAATCAACTAGAAGATATAAAACAATCAAATTAATGAAATAAGCATGGTTCATCTACATCCCAAAGAAAAGGATTTAGCTACTCATTATCACAAAGTTCATAAGAAAAATAAAGATGAAACATAGGGAGAGAGAGAGAGAGATGTGGTCTTCTTCTTCAGCAATGAGAGATGAGAGCTGCATTTGCCATCTTCCTTTTCTCTGTGGCTGGCTTCTCTTTTATGTCTCCCGCACACAATGAATCCCCTCTCTTTACCCGTCGATTTGACCTTTATTCGTTCGGATTTTGGAAAAACTCAAAACTAGAAAGTTGTATATATTTTTGATATCGTTCCATAGAATCTTGAATCACCAAAGCTCATACGAGAGAGATATGCCCAAAATACTGAAGGTAGGTCTGTTTACCCGATTTTTCAGATTTATTACCAATTTTGTTCCTCAGACCTCCACCTGTTTCCAATTTGGCTAAGATCTCACTTTTCATGATTTCTTGGGCAGCAAGATTGAATGCCATGATTTAAAACCACCAATATCTAATATATTTGCCAACTTTACTCCATATTATCTCTAATAACCAAAATCACCTTATTCCTGAAAAATACACAAAAATACTCAATTAGCTCTCTTTAATTAAATAAGTATGGGGAATTAAGTCAAATAAATAATGGTAAATGCATGCTTATCAAATACCCCCACACTTGAGTGTTTTCTAGTCCTCAAGCAAAACGAAACAATAAATGTAATACAAAAAAAAAAAGAAAAAAAAAACCTGACTCACTTTCGTAGGAATCACGGTTGCACTTAGCATGTGCAACAAGCCTTTAAACCCCTAGGTTACCCTAGTGGACGAGTTGTGTCTCGTGAGTGTTTGCAGAGAATATACACACAAAATTCTTAAGTGCTCTGCTAATTATTCTGGCAATAGTAAGAGTAAAAAGACAGATTCCAAGACAAAGACACTCCACTAAAGATTAAAGGGAATATAGGCACCCCCACACTTAAGCTCTTTACACCCTCTCTTGAGTCTAGCTCTAGGCAAACAAATTCAATCAAGAAGTCTCCTCTTATCTTCAGTCTACCAGTTCACCCTCAGATAAGACTAAACTAGGTACCAAATAATACCAAGAACTCAAGATCTAAGCAATATTGACCTTCTTAGACATTTCACCTTTATAAGCACATTAATTCACTTCTTTCTTTAATGCTCACAGTTCTAGTCCGTGCAATGTCTTGCCTCTTAAGCTTTCTAGATGGCCTATGTAACGAGTGTTGGGTCAGCCGCTCTCAAGCCAAATGAGTTTAAGGGACTAGGTGTAGAATACCCCTCAAACTTACTTACTCAAGCCAACTAGGTTACAGGCCAAGACTAGACCAAAGACACCCCAACTGTTTGATGTGAGGCACGATGTTGGTGACACCGAGACCCGGTTACTAAGAAGGAGGTCAACCTTTAAACTTCAGCATTTTTTTTTCACATTATACTTCAATTCACTTCACATTTAAATAGTCTAAAATCAGTCTCAACTTGTCACCATAAGCACAAGGCAATACAAGACAACTAGATGGCTAAGCCTTTTGGACTACCTGGAGTTCATATTTTCCGATTCAACCTCAGTCTCAAAATGTAAAACCCATTACTATTCTCTCAAGAGGATGTTCATTACATCAGATGGGATTTCTAGAACACTTAAACTCTCATTTTGTATCTAAGCAAGGAATTAAACATTTATCTTACCAAAGCTAGAAAAAAAAATTGGGCACTTTTTATCTTTGTGACAATGCTCTACCAACTATCAACAAGTCTTACTCGAGTTGACACCCCCCCCCACACACTTAAATTATGCAATGACCTCAGTGCATGCAAGATATATAAAAAACATGATAGAAGCAAATAGAGGAAAGAATGTACCCGATGTTTGGAATCGTGATAGAGCACACAACAGTAAAACCTAACAACAAACAAAGAAAAAGAAAAAAAGAAAAAGAAAAAGAAATAACATTTAAACAAATGGGTTGCCTCCCATAAAGCGCTAAGTTTAGAGTCTTCAGCCAGACTCAGTGAGATGCAGCCAATGGAAGTGGAAGCTCAAATCTAAATGTGAATGGTGACTGCTCCAAAGAAGTGGAAGAGTCCAACAATGTGTTGACTTCCTCAATATTTAGGTTAGATTCCCCAAATGGCATGTAATACTGCAAGGGATCATCAATAAACATGTTTGGAGTATAATCAGCCACTACCTCATCAATAAAGTTAATTGCAAAGCACTCTTCATCCCTATTTGAGCTTAAGGATGCATGAAGATGTTGACTCTATGTAACACCCAGCCCAAATCTAGCCCGAAGACCCGATCTGTTTTGGGTGAAGTCGGGTTCTGTTTAATGTTGACTTCGAAGTTTGACCGTGATTTCAGTTTTACTATCTTTGAAAATCTTAGGAAGATGTCTTTGTGGGCCATCTCAGTAGAAGATATGGTGTTTGACCCAAAAACCATGGATATTGATGATGGTGTTTCCTTATGGAAACCTTATTTGATTTGGTGTTGAACTATTTATTTGTGAAGAAGAACTTGATTGATGGACCTAAAGCTTAGTTGGACCTGGTTTGAAAACTTCCCTCCATACTAGGTAAGTAGTATGATGTGTTGAAAGAAGCCCATCCAAAAATATTGAAGATAGGCCCATTAAATCCTTTGTTTTGAATAAGTTGTCCAGGCAGTGGCATTTTGGTAATTTTCTGTTTTGATGGTTTTTAAAAGCTTTATTTCTTTTAATTTCGTGGTAAACTATTCCCACCATGTTTCTAAACCTCTAGATAGTGTGGATCGACCTTTGAACTTCCTCTTTGGCAACCAATCAACCAACAGGGTCAGTTTGGTCAGTTTGGTGAAACCCTAGTAACTCTTGAACTCTTTGTGCTATTTAAAAGGGGAAACTCCATGTGTTTCACTCTCAATCTGTTTCTAAGCCTTGGGAGAACGTGGGAAGATCCCTAGAACCTCTCCTTCGAAGCCAAGGAAGATCCTCAAGTATCTGTTCAGGTTTCTTCAGCGGTTTCTCTTCTAAAAGGTTGGTATTCAATTCGCTTCTTCTTTAATTCATTCTTTCTTCTCTACTTCTGATTTTCTGATCATGAGAAGGGTATTACACTCCTGTAATGACCTCTTATTTAATTCTTTTAGCCCTAGAGTGAATTCCACAATTAACTCTATGATCTTGAAGCCATATGGCGATGATCCTTGAATTTGATTCCACCAAAGCTCTTAATGATACTTTTCCTAATTTTCTACCTATCTTTATGATTGTGGGGAAGGTCTCATATTATTACCATGACCTTCCCTTGTGTCCTCATGATTGAGGGGTTGATCCTTGTTATTCCTTGGACCATTGGAAACCAGAAGGGAGAGATTTTGAGGGGAAATTCTTGGGTAACCTTCATGAGAGGGTAACCAATTGGCAACCCTTCTATTAATTCTTTGGACTCTCCCCAAAACCTTTCTTGATTGTAAATTCTTTGTCCTAAGGGTGAATCTTTATTCTCCTTAGTCTTTCCGTGGGATACATGGATTCTTGTTAGTACATTCCTAATTATATGATTTGAATTTCTTTCCTTTCACTTCAATTGAGAACCTTATTTTCTCTCATTGGTAGACCCTTCCTAATTCCATTCTTTATTTTGAAATACTAATGAGATGTTCCTTTATCTATCTTGGGTTGTTTTTGTGAGAATTATTTATGGGTAACTCTTATGGGAGGTAACCAACTCTCATGAGAGGTAACCATATCTGAGACCCTATTGTTCTTTTATCTATTGGAAACTCCCCAACACTTTTTCAGATTGTGCATTCTTTGTTTCTCTTTCCCATGGGTGAATCTTGATTCGTTGTTTCTCTTTCCCTTGGGGATATTTGTGTTAACCTAAACTTGATCACTATATTTTCTTCATGATCCATGTTTAACCTAATTAGGATTTCTAATTATTCTTTCTTCGTTCTTGTTCTTGTTTGAGATCAGGAAAAATATGATGCATCCTTGCAACTATCTATTCTATGATCTCATTCTATTCTTTGAGATCTATGATCATCATCATGATCTTAACCCTAGTTAATAGATTCTTTAAACCTTAACCCTAACCCTTGAATGATCATTCTGGAAACCTTTTGTAACCTTCTATGTGAGGGAAACCTCATGGGTAATGTTTCTATTAACCTAAACTAGATTTCCTATGATTTCTTGTTATTTTCTTGATAACAATCATTCCCTCTCTTTCCATGATCATAACCTTTTCATGAGCCATATGTTATGATGAAACCCTAACCCCTTTATTATTGACCTATTGAGATTGATTTTTCGGACTATGATCTCCCCCATGTCTTCATTTGGGTTAGGTTCTACTTGGTCTTCAACCCCATGAGCAAAGCACCCTCGTATAGCAATATACATGGGGGCGGTTGCTAGTGGCGGTCGATTGAACCAAGCGACCGCCTGGAGCGACCTCCTGGTTCTGTTTTCGGGGTTTTGCCCTATTTTGCCCCCTGTTCGTAAATAGCATCCCTCGCCCTATTAACGCATTATTATGTTCGGGATTGCTATTTTGGGCGATTAGGCGGCTGTGGAAACGTGCGATATTCAGGTCTGAAGTGCTGTTAATGATATGAAACCTTTTCTCTTCTATTCTTGGTGATTCTGATTAAGGTAATGAATCTCCATCTGCAATTCTCTTCTTTTTAACCTCTGATTGATTTGAACCCATCCCCTTTTTGTTGGTGGTTATCCATTTGATTTGTTGTACTCCCTTTTCAATGTTCTTGATGAGATCCTGTCCAGAAATGAATCCCTGCATTTGTTTAATGGATGGATCCCATCAAGGGGAATGATTTGGGTAATAAATCTTGGTTAATTCTAGGGTTTCTTGTTACCCCTTTGTTCTAGACCTTTTAAGCTTGAAATTCGGACTAAGATCATCCCAAAATGGATTGAAATCGGATGATAAAAAGTCTGATTTTCGGAGTTGGAAACTGTCTGAAATAGGGGCGGTCGCTTGTGGAGGTCGCTTAACTTAAGCAACCGCCACAAGCAACCGGCTGGTTTCCAGTGACTATGTAGGTTTGATTTTTGAATTGTTTTGACTCTTGACTCTTATACATTCTTGTAACCCTATGCCTAGGTGTTCTCTGTTTCAAATAAAAGTCTTATAATAGTTTTTGGATTGCAAGTTAGAGGACTTCTACTAAATTACAGGTAAGGACATGCATTCTTATTTATATGCAATTACATATACATGATGATTCTGTTGTTGTATTTACTATTCTTTGATCATGTATCTTGCTGTAATTGTATAAAGCATGTGAATCTTATTGTATACTTGTTGTTTGTGGTGTTCCTTAATGTACTTCATCTTTTATGATATTGCACAACTGTTCATGGTATGATAAAGAGTGATTGTAGTGTAGTTGTGATGGAAGGGGTATTCCTTTGGGATATCTTAGCTTGGGATATCAGAAGGCTGTGTAATGGGACACATGCCTGCTGATGTCTCCAGCACTATCATGATTACTGGATGACATACTTAGGAGTGTCTAGAATTGCATGACTAGGTACCCCACATGCTATTACCCTTTCGGCAGGGGGATTGAAGCCGGGTGACCCGTGACAATGGTGACGTGACTATGTTTCATCCTACAGCGGTAACCAGTCCGTGCGGAGACTCAGTGGTCCACTGTTGGTCATGTAATGGTAGGGTTGCATATGTTAGGGTTGGGCTCATGGACGTCCAAGGAGCGGACCGGGTGTCGCGAGGAGTCATGAGAGCATCTGTAAAACCCAGCCCTAACCTTGACCCGGAAACCTTGTTATTTGTAGGTCCAGTGACCCGAAGTAAAGTAAGAAGTCAGCTTTGGGCCATCCCAGTGGAGGACTTGTTGTCTGGCTTTGAATCCATGAGAGTTGATGATGAAGTTCTATTTATGGAAACTGAATCTTGATGAAGATCGGATTAGTTGATGGACTTGGAGTGCTCTCTATCATGGTTTGAAGGCATTTCTACCTATTAGGTAAGTCACTTGATATGTGTGCAAAACCCCTTTAGAATTGGATTTGATCTGGGTCTCCAATTCCCTGTTTTGGAATTGCTGTCTGCATTGGTCGACTGGACCAGTCGACCAATCCACTCGACCAATGGGTGCTGTCTTTGGCAATTAGGTCTTGCTTGCTCTATTTAAGTCCAATCTCGAGTCTACTTCGTATTTGCTGCCTCCAAACTCTTTGGAACAAACCAAAGACCTCTGCAAGTCATCTCCCTTGCATCCTTGGTGATTTTCTTGACGGATCTTCGTCAAAACTCTTCCTTTTGCATCAAAGGTATGTCTACACTCTCTTCTTCTTCTCCATCTCTGTTTTTCTTTCCTTTTTGAGTTGAGATAGTAGAGGAGATGCTGCATTCTCTGTTGCAAACATCTCTAGACTTGTCTCTCATGATCTTCCTAAGGATTAATGGCTAAAACAATGATCTTAACCATGATCATTGCAAGCTTTTGAAGGAATCATGATCAAGCCATGATCTAGTCTTTGTTTAACTTCTGATTTGAATTCTGATCTCCTTGGATCTTCTATATTGGTCATGTTAGTAGTCAATTGCTGTGTTTTCTTTTCATGATCCATGATCTATCAATCTCTAGTTGTTTCTCTTCTACCATACCATGTTTTCTTCATGAATCATGATAGTTACATATATGGTAGGTTTTGTTTCCTTATTTAGATTTATGCTCTTAGGTCTATTTTCTTGAAGATCTAAGTATGCTTTTCATGATACCTTTACCTGAAGCAATGATCCATTCTCCTATTGTTCTTGTCTTTGATTTCTATCTTGAATTCTTCAAGATCCATGATTGATCTAATTATGGTAACTTTTTGTTTCCTAATTTGGATCTTGATGACTTGATTTGATTAGTGTTTTGAGACCCCCTATATGTTAGGATACTACTAATGTAGTTTACCCCTTGATTAGTACCCTTTTGAACCACCAAATTCGGATTTTATATCTTAAAACTCTGTTTTTTTTAGGCTACTGTCTGCATTGGTCGACTGGACCAGTCGACCAATCCACTCGACCAATGAGTACAGCAACTCCATAATTGGTCTGTGTTGGATGTTTTGGTATCTTTTCTGTTAGGGATCTTTCCTAATATGTTGTATACACTTGTTTAGGACCTTCTTCTCAAGTTTGTCAAGATCTTACGTAATTTCTTAGGATTCCTTTGCGAGTTATAAAAGGTAAGGATGGTTATTTCCTTAATTACATAGATAGCATGAATCTAGTTTCTATATTTGAATATCATTGATTTGTTTCCTTAATTAGATTCTTACAATGATATACTACTGTTGCATAACCTTGATTACAGTAGCATTACTTGTTTATGATTAATTGATTCATGTATGATTTACTTACCAATTATATACAAGTTGATTGTAATTATTGATTTCTTTCCATATATGAAGTTACCATATATGTGATGATATGAATTGATGCATGTGTATGCTTAAGTATGGTTTGGAAAGGAGAGGTGTCCTTTTGACACTTCTGTCCTTGGACTACTACGGGAATATTATGGGATGTTTCCGGAGATGCCCTCTGGACACCTTCCTAAACTGTTGGATGACATATCTAGGATTGTCTAGTAGTGTTTGGCTAGGATGTCCCATTATGTCAGTACCTAATCGGAAGGGTATTGAGACCGAACGACCCGTGGTAGCAATGGGGATTCATGGGCGCTCAAGACCGGTAACCAACCCGTGAGAGGACAGGAATCACATTGTGGGGGCCATTTAATGGAGGGTTGCATATGGATAGACTTGGGCTCATGGGTGCTTAAGACCGGTAACCAACCCGTGAGAGGACGTGAGAGCTTCCCGTTTACCATATGTGGATGACCAGTAGGGTTGATGAGTCCGTAGTCAGGGACTATGAGGACTCTAGTGTGAAGGATACCGGAAAGGATCATCAGGGATGAAGAATGGACGTATCTGGATCTGACTTGATGTAACTAAGTAGAAGACTTGCATTTGGCTAGGCTTTACCCTGACATGCGCCGGTACTTAGACCAATGGTGATGTGAGAGAGTGGTGACCTATACCCCCAGCCATGGAATGTCCCGAGAGATGCCGGACCCATTACCAACTGATGATGAGTGATTGAGACCTTCCTAAAGAAGTACGGTGCTATGACTTAAAGCATGTCTGCCAATAGAGACCAGCATAGGTAGAGTTAGATTCATTCATTCATTGTTTGTCTCATACCATATTGCATTTATGTTTGTTCCGAAATCCTCGCCATTTATGTTATTATGGATTTAATCGCCTTCATCGAGTTTCTTTGAAACTCATTCCTTTATTGTACAATGTTTGTTAGACTATTCTACAGGTACTGAATATTATGACGGCCCCTATGAAGAAGTGCAAGGAGAAGAGGCATATCTCCAGGAAGGTGATTGCAGTTACAACAATTACACTGAAGATCTCGCGAGTGGTTATGTTCCGTACGATGCTTAGTCCGACCATAGAGTGGAAGCGCCCTTGTTCTGTTTATGAGATTTATACTTATAGGGATGTTGTCTATAAAGTTGAGAACAATTTAGTTACCCATTGTACCTGCTACTGGGATTAGATTCTGTCTTGCTTATTCTCTTTTAGAACTACTTTTCCACTGGTTGTAGAGTGGGATTTTGCCTCACTTTACTTATCTGTCTTAGACACTGATTTTATCTAGTACTCTAATTTATATATGATTCATTCTTTTCTTATTTGGATCTATGGTGTATCTTCCGCACTTTTATTATTATTGTTCATGATTATGTTATTGTTTATGTGGGAGGTTGATTACTCGATACCTGATCTTCGGGCTGTGGATCACACTCTCGGGTATGCCAGATAGGGTACCGGCTGGGAGGATGTGACAGCATCCGCCCCAATAATATGTGGATGACCATAGGGTTAAGGAGTGGAGTCCAACAGAGGTATCCAGTCCGTGAGGATTCTTACTCCTAGGTTGCGAAGGATACTGAACCAAGTTGGTCGGTGCCATAGGGGAAGTATCTGGACTCCATATAGTATGTTACCATTATGACCTTGCATTGGATTAGAAACCCCGACATGCGCCAGTACTCATTGCAAATGGTCGTGGTGAGAGAGTGTTGACTTAACCCCTAGCCATGGTTTGAGAGCCAAGTGTGGACTTACCCCTTTGCCCAGGATCCCTACAGAGGTAACCAGTCCTTGCCGGATCAGAGTGATGAGACTTATCCAAAGGAGGGCTGGTGTATATCATAAAGCATGTCAGCTGATTAGAGACTTGCATAGTTAGATCTTAGTAGCATTCATATTTCTGCATATCATCCATATCATTTCATATGTGCATTCGTGGATTGTATTGACATATGTATGAGAATTGCTTGTTCCTTATTGAGTTCGTTGGAACTCATTCCTTTCATTGTATGTATTATATAAACTGTACTGATGGTTGCACAACGTCGGAAGTTGGAGATGATTCGTATGAAAGAGCCTTCTCGTTTGAAGCTGATGTGGCACAGACAGTGATACATGAACTTGCAGAGCATGAAGCCTCCTGAAGATGAAGATTATTTAGTTATTCTTTTTGCTTCCGCTGATCTCGATATTACTTTTGATTCTTGATCTTCCTTCTTTCGTTCGTTCTTGGATATTTATTGGAGTATTTGGACTCCTGTAACCTTTTTATTGATTATTGTACTATTCTTGCTCTTGATTCATGTATTTGTATTTATTATTATTGATAGACTAAAACCATGGATCCTGTGACGGATTGCACCCACGGGTCGTTGGGCGGGTAACCGGGCCCGGCGGGCGGGGTGTGACACTCTAAGTTTCTTATTGCCAAATGATATGCCCATGACACCCGATGTCACATCCCCCCAGCCGGTACCCTAACTGGCATACCCGGGAGTGTGATCCACAGCCCCGAAGATCAAGTATCGAGGAAATCATCCTCCCACATATACAATAACATAATCATAAACAAGAAATAAATCAAGTTTTAATATTATAAACAAGGTTCAAAACAAGAAATGAACAATCAGTATAATCAGAGAGCGGAAAGATACCAGATATCCAATGATATCAAAAAGGAGTAAAGTGAGACGGAAACTCACTTTACCAAAAATAGCGGAGCGTAGTATGAAAATCAAAAGGGATTACAATTGAAACAAATGTACTAACAAATAAACTAAGATCAAGCGTCTTCAAGTTTATAGATAACGTCGTCATAAGTATGGACTTCATCAATCCAATGAATCCGTTCTAACTCTATGCCGTTCTCAAAAGTAGTACGCAGCTTGATCCGCCGGGGGATCATCAAAGTAATCTTGATCGTTGCCAGCACTTTGCGTGTAATACGCTTCATCAGCTTGTGCTTCGCTTCACTGCTCGTCATAATACTCTGTACCTGCAGGATAATCTAACAAGAAAATGTACAAAAAGGAATGAGTTTCAAAGAAACTCAATAAGGCAAGTTAATCCATAACATCATAGATAACATGTAGCAAAACATGACATGATGCAATGCAGTATGAAAAAGTAATGAATGTATGCATCTAACTCTCTGTATGCTAGTCTCTATGGTAGACATGCTTTAAGTCATAGCACCGTACTTCTTTGGGAAGGTCCGCTCACATCCTCAACCATTTAAGATATCTTGGATTCTCTCACGGATCATTTCACCGGTCTTGAGTAGCCGGTTGGTAATGGGTCCTTCATCCCTCAGGATAAACCATGGCAGGGGGTTAAGTCAACACACTCTCTCACAACCATTTGGCATAAGTACTGGCGCATGTCAGGGAAAAGCCTAGCCCAATGCAAGTCATCTACTCAGTTACATCAACTCAGGTCCAAATACTTCCATTCCTCGTCCCTGACGATCCTTTCCGGTATCCTTTCCACTAGAGTCCTAATAGTCCCTGACTACGGACTCATCAACCCTATTGGTTATCCATATATGGTAAACGGGAAGCTCTCATGTCCTAGCCAAACACTGCTAGACAGCCCTAGGTATGACAACCATTGATTCAGGAAAGCGTCGATGGGCATCTTCGGAGAACATCCCATACTATTCCCTCCGATGTCCAAGGACAGAAGTGTCAAAAGGACAACTTCCCAATCCCAAACCAAACTTAAGCAAACACATTCTCAGATCAGTCATAACATATACAACCAACAGTTCATCATATACAAGAGAATGTAAAAGCAAAATTAGATTAGGCAATAATAAGTAATTCATATAACATGAAAAATGAAAAAGATAATATAAACAAGTGCTACTGATCTCACAGTAAGAGATCAGAATTAAATTATAATAACAGTAAGTAATCTCATAGTTTCATAAGGTAGAAACCAGAGAACAAGCAATCTATGTAGTTAAGGAATTAACTGTCCTTACCTGATTATCGAAGAAGATGATCCAAAGATAAAAGAGAGCAACTCCAAACTTAGCAAATAGACTCCTAACAATCATAGATACAACATTAGGAAAGATGCCTAAAAGATCAGAGAGCAAACGAATCAATTCGGGCGAAAAACGAAGCTACTGACTCCTTTGGTCGAGTGCTTGGTAATGGCCTGCCGATCGACCAAGCAAGTCGAGACGGAATTATTGTGATCGCTTTGGCCATAACTTCTTCGTTTGAAGTCGGAATGATCCGAAATTCGAAGGGGAACTTCCTAAGGTATTAGAATCATATAGTAAGATAAAAACATCAAGTCATGGGGAAATTTTGGGTTCTTGATTTAACCCAAGAATTTAGGGTTTCAACCTTATGGTTCCCATAAAAAGGTTGAGATCACAGAATGAAAGAAAATTAAATAATTGGCCAAAGGCAATAAGAAAATCATAGGAAAACTAATTTAGGTTACTAGAAATATTACCCATGAGGTTTCCCTCGCATGGGAGGTTAACAAGAGTTTCCAGAACTCAAGCAAGGGTTAGGGTTCCAAGAAAATCTTCGGCTAGGGTTGAGATCATGATGATGATCATAGATCTCAAAGAAACGAAGGAGATCACGAAGGGATGGTTGCAAGGATGCAGCATCAACTTCCCGATCTCAATCAAGAACAAGATCAAGAAAAGAGAATTAATAATTCAGAAGAGATACTAACCTTGAATTGTAAGAACAGAGAAGAGAGGTTTCCGATCTGCAGAGGAATCTTCGAAATCACCAGAGAGAGTTTCGGAGAGGTGTTCTCACGTTCACAAAGTGTTTAGGAGGGAGCCGTAACAAAGAAATACGAAGTAGGGTTTAAATAAGAGTGAAAAACCCTAAAATTACAATTTCTCGGATTTCACCTTCCTTTGGTCGAGTGCTTGGTTGAGTGGCCCACTCGACCGGTCACCACCAAGGCGGATCGATAAGGAATAATCGAGGATTTGGAGGATCAAATGGGCTTTAAACCTTATGGGCTTTTGCATACGCATCAAGTAACAAGTCAAGTGTGAAGAAATACCTTCAAACCAAGTCAGATAATACTCCAAGTCCTTCAACTAATCTCATCTTCAGACAACTGCAGCTTCCTTTCCAAATCTACACAGACATCCAAGTATGGAACTCCATCAACAGCATCCATGGGTTCAGAGTCAAACACCATGTCTTCTACTGAGATGGCCCATAGTTGGCTTCTTTCGTTACTCCGGGTCTTCGGACCTAAAAACAACCGGGTTACCGGGTCAAGGTCAGGGTTAGGTTAGGGCTGGGATTCACACCCGATCTACAATTGATGCAAGCATTCGCAATGGCTAAAAAGGGTCGTCCAAGAATGACTGGTGGTAACTTATTGGTAGTTGTATTGTCCATATCTAGGATCAAAAAAAATAACAGGAAAATATAAATCCTCAACCTTTACAAAAATGTTTTCAAGTAGCCCACGAGGTAGTTTGATTGAGCGGTCTGCCAATTGTAGAATCACATCAATGGATTTCAAATCTCCTAGACCAAACCTATCATAAACTCCACCAGGTAAAATATTCACACTGGCTCCCAAATCAAGCAATGCTTTACTTATGGATAAATCTCCAATGACACAAGAAATTAAAGGTGTACCTGGATCCTTAAGTTTAGGGGGCAGTTGGTTGGAAATTACCGAGCTGACTTGTTCAGTTAGGTGCACAGTTTTAGGTGTTTGAGTCTTCAACTTACGCTTTTGGGTGCACAAATCTTTTAGAAACTTAGCATAAGCTGGGACTTGCTTGGTAGCATCTAATAGTGGGAGATTGATACGAACTTGTTGGAATAAATCAATCATCTCTTGCATCTTAGCATTCTTTCTAGAATCTGGAATTGAGGACTCAAGAGCTTCAGGGAAGGGGGCTTTAGGAGTGTAAGATTTAGGAGTACGACGCTCTACAATCAGAATGTGCACCCCTTATGAGGAAATTGATGGGGAATATTCACAGGTGGTGTTTCTCTTTACTAGGCTTGTGTGCATCATCGCCAATCTCATGGGTCAAATCAACCTCCTCTCGACTCTCAAGATCAATGGGCAATGGCTTGGGAGTAGGCAAAGGTGCATAATATTCCTTCCCACTACGTGTCACAATGGAGACTGCTTGGACTTGTTCTTTCCTAGACCCAATTTGATGATTAGGGTTACCTATTGGTTGACTAGGTAACTGACCAACCTCCCTCCTACTGATGGCATCAGCTAGTTGACCAAGTTGAGTTTCCAATTTGTTAACGGACTGAGAATGGGAATGCAACAATTGAGTGTTTTGCTCTAATCCACTAAGTGTTTTTAGTACCTTATCCTCAAATGATGAATTATGTGAGGGTTGTGGAGATGATGGTTGCTCGCATTTTGGTGCATATTAAATGGAGGTGGTGTGAAACCCAGCCCTAACCTTGACCCAGAAACCTTGTTGTTTGTAGGTCCGACAACCTGAAGGAAAGCAAGAAGTCAGTTATGGGCCATTCAAGTGGAAGACTTGGTGGCTGGCATAGAATCCATGAGAGTTGATGACAGTGCTCCATGTATGGAAACTGCACCCTGATGAAGATGGAATTAGTTGATAGACTTGGAGTACTGTGAAACCCAGCCCTAACCTAACCCTAACCTTGACCCGGTAACCCGGTTGTTTTTAGGTCCGAAGACCCGAAGTAAAGGAAGAAGCCAACTATGGGCCATCTCAGTAGAAGACATGGTGTTTGACTCTGAACCCATGGATGTTGTTGATGGAGTTCCATACTTGGATGTCTGTGTAGATTTGGAAAGGAAGCTGCAGCTGTCCCGAAGATGAGATTAGTTGAAGGACTTGGAGTATTATCTGACTTGGTTTGGAGGTATTTCCTTACACTTGACATGTCACTTGATGTGTATGCAAAAGCCCATAAGGTTTAAAGCCCATTTGATCCTCCAAATCCCTGATTATTCCTTACTATCTGCCTTGGTCGACTCCTTGGTCGAGTGGGCCACTCGACCAAGCACTCGACCAAAGGGGTGTGAAATTTGAGAATTTGTAATTTTAGGGTTTTTCACTTTTATTTAAACCCTACTTCGTATTTCTTTGTTACGGCTGCCTCCTAAACAATTTGTGAACGTGAGAACACCTCTCCGAAACTCTCTCTGGTGATTTCGAAGACTCCTCTGCAGATCTGAAGCCTCTCATCGTTGTTCTTACAATTCAAGGTTAGTAATCGCTTCAACATTGCGAATTTCTTTTCTTTGATCTTGTTCTTGATTGAGATCAGGAAGTAGATGCTGCATCCTTGCAACCATCCCTTCGTGAATCTCCTCCGTTTCTTTGAGATCTATGATCATCATCATGATCTCAACCTTGGCCGTATATTTTTCTGGAAACCCTAACCCTTGCTTGATTTCTGGAAAACTTTGGTGACCTCCCATGCGAGGGAAACCTCATGGGTAATGTTTCAATCAACCTAAACTATAATTTCTATGATTTTCTTGTTATAATTGGCAAATCATTAATTCCCTTTCATTCTGTGATCATAACCTTTCCTGGGGAGCCATAAAGGTTGAAACCCTAATTTCTTGGGTTAAATCAAGAACCCAATTTTTTTTACCATGATTTGATGTTTTTATCTTCCCATATGATTCTAATACATCCTAGGAAGTTCCCCCTTTTAATTTCCGATCAATCCGACTTCAAACGAGGAAGTTATGGCCAAAGCAGTCTATACAATTACGTACTGACTTGCTTGGTTGATTGCTTGGTCGACTGGGCCAGTCTACCAAGCACTCGACCAAAGGAGTCAGTAGCTTCGTTTTTCGCCCGATTTGATTTGTTTGCTCTCTGATCTTTTAGGCATCTTTCCTAATGTTGTATCTATGGTTATTAGGAGTTTATTTGCTAAGTTTGGAGTTGCTCACTTTGATCTTTGGATCATCTTCTTCGATAATCAAGGTAAGGACAGTTATTTCCTTAACTACATAGATTGCTTGTTCTTTGGTTTCTACCTTATGAAACTATGAGATTACTTACTGTTATTGTAATTTAATTCTGATCTCTTACTGTGAGAACAGTAGCACTTGTTTATATTATCTTTTTCATTATTCATTTTATATGAATTATTTATTATTACCTAATCTGATTTTGCTTTTACATTCTCTTGTATATGATGAATTGTTGGCAGTATATGTCATGATTGATCTGAGAATGTGTTTGCTTAAGTTTGGTTTGGGATTGGGGAGTGTCCTTTTGACACTTCTGCCCTTGGACATCGGAGGGAATAGTATGGGATGTTCTCCGAAGATGCCCATCGACGCTTTCCCGAATCATTGGTTGTCATACCTAGGAATGTCTAGCAGTGTTTGGCTAGGATATACCCCTATTATATCAAACCCGAATCGAAAGGGTATTGAGACCAAACGACTCGTGGTAGCAATGTGATTCACGGGCGCTCAAGACCTGTAACCAACCCGTGAGAGGACGGGAATCATATTGTGGGGGCCATTTATTGGAGGGTTGCATATGGCTAAACTTGGGCTCATGGGCGCTCATGGGCGCTCAAGACCGGTAACCAACCCGTGAGAGGACATGAGAGCTTCCCGTTTACCATATGTGGATAACCGATAGGGTTGATGAGTCCGTATTCCGAGTTGGTCGGTGCCATAGGATACGCTGACTCTAGTGCGAAGGATACCGGAAAGGATCGTCAGGGATGAGGAATGGACGTATCTGAAACTGAGATGATATAATTGACTAGATGACTTGCATTGGGCTAGGCTTTTCCCTGACATGCGCCAGTACTTATGCCAAATGGTTGTGAGAGAGTGTGTTGACTAAATCCCCTACCATGGTTTGATGAGGACTTTACCCAACTACCCGGCAGACCCAAGATGCCAGGATGGCTGAGGGGGAGTGACTGACCTACCCAAAGAAGTACGGTGCTATGACTTAAAGCATGTCTACCATAGAGATCAGCATACATAGAGTTTAGATGCATTTATACTTTATCTGTTTCATATTGCATTGCATCATGTTATGTTTTGTCACATGTTATTTATGATGTTATGGATTAACTTGCCTTATCAAGTTTCTTCAAAACTCATTCCTTTTTGTATATTTTCTTGTTAGATTATCCTGCATGTACAAATTATTATGACGAGCAGTACAGTGAAGCGCAAGCTGATGAAGCGTATTACACACAAGGTACTGGCGACGATCAAGATTACCTCGATGATCCCCCGGCGGATCAAGCTACGTACTACTTTTCAAAACAGCATAGTTTTAGAAAAGATTCATTGGGTTGATGAAGTCCACCCTTATGAAGACGTTATCTATAGACTAGAAGACTCTTGTTCCTAGTTTATTTCTTAGTACATTTGTTTCAGTTGTAATTTCCTTTTTGACTTTCATACTGCGTTCCGCTATGTTTGTGGAGTGAGTTTCCACCTCACTTTACTTCTTTTGATATCTTCGGATATTTGGTATCATTTTCCGCACTTCGATTATATTATTTATTCATTTCTTGAGTTAAACCTTTTGTTTATAATATTTAAACATTGATTATTTCCTGTTTATGATTATGTTATTGTATATGTGGGAGGATGATTTCCTCGATACTTGATCTTCGGGGCTGTGGATCACACTCCCGGGTATGCCAGTTAGGGTACCGGCTGGGGGGATGTGACAAGTACTCTCTGGCTTGGTTCGAAGGCATTTCTACCTACTAGGTAGTCACTTAATGTGTGTGCAAAACTCCTTTATGTTTGGATTTGATCTGAGCCTTCATTTCCCTATTTTGGACTTGCTATCCTGATTGGTCGACTGGCCCAGTCGACCAATCAATCGACCAATGTGATCTGATTTTGCTAATTAGGTCTTTGCTTGCTCTATTTAAGTCCAATCTCGAGTCTACTTCGTATTTTTTGCCTCCAAACTCTTTGGAACGTACCAGAGCCCTTTGCAAGTCATCTCCCTTGCATCCTTGGTGATTTTCTTGACCGATCTTCGTCAAATCTCGTGCTTTTACACAAAAGGTATGTGATCATCCTCTTCTATGTTTCATCTTTGATTCTTCATTACTTTTCTTTCCTTTTCTGATTGAGGACAATAGTAGTGATATTGTATCTCTGTTGCAACCATCACTATACTCATTCCCTCTCTTTTCCTAAGGATCTAAAGCTTGGTGGATGATCTTCATCAAGATCATCACTCGCTTTTGAAGGAAAACATGTATTCATTCAATTTCCTTATTTAGATTGATATTCTTCAGTCTTAGATCTATTTTTCTTGAAGATCTATGCAAGCTTTTCATGATTTATTTATCACAATTAGTGATCCATCATCCTATTGTTCTTGTCCATGATTTTTACTATGAATTCTTCAAGAACCATGATTGATCTAATTATGGTAACTTTTTGTTTCCTAATTTGTTACTTGAAGACTTGTTATGATTAGTGTTTTGAAGTCCTCTATATACTAGTATACTGTCATTGTAGTTTCCCCCTTGTTTAGTACCCTTTTGAACCACCAAATTCGGTTTTATATTCTAAAAACTCTGATTTTTGAAGGCCACTGTCTCTGTTGGTCGACTCATTGGTCGACTGAGGCAGTAGACCAATTCAATCGACCAATGAGTATAGCAACCTCATATTTGGTCTGTTTTGGATGTTTTGATATCTTTCCTTTTAAGTATCTTTCCTAATATGTTATATACACTTGTTTAGGACTTTCTTCCCAAGTTTAGTCAAGGTCTTACTTGATTCCCTAAGATCCTTTGCGAGTTATATAAGGTAAGGATGTTTATTTCCTTAATTACATAGATTGCATGAATCTAGTTTCTACATTTGAATATCATTGATTTGTTTTCTTAATTAGATTTTTACAATGATATACTACTGATGCACTATCTTGATTACAGTAGCATTACTTGTTTATACTAAATTGATTCATGTATGATTTACTTACCAAATATATGCAAGTTGGACGTTATTATTGATTTCTTTGAAGTTACCATATATGTGATGTTATGGATTTATGTTTGTGAATGATTAAGTATGGTTTGGAAAGGAGAGGTGTCCTTTTGACACTTCTGTCCTTGGAAAACTACGGGAATATTATGGGATGTTTCCGGAGATGCCCTTTGGACACCTTCCTAAACTGTTGGATGACATATTTAGGGCTGTCTAGTAGTGTTTGGCTAGGATGTCCTGTTATGTCAGACCCTAATTGGAGGGGTATTGAGACCGAACGACCCGTGGTAGCAATGGGGATTCATGGGCGCTCAAGACCGGTAACCAACCCATGAGAGGACAGGAATCACATTGTGGAGGCCATTTGTTGGTAGGGTTGCATATGGATAGACTTGGGCTCACGGGTGCTCTAGACCGGTAACCAACCCGTGAGGGGACGTGAGAGCTTCCCGTTTACCATATGTGGATAACCAATAGGGTTGAGGAGTCCGTAGTCAGGGACTATGAGGACTCTAGTGTGAAGGATGCTGGAAAGGATCGCCAAGGGCTCGGAATGGACATATCTAAATCTTACTTGATGTAACTAAGTAGGAGACTTGCATTTGGCTAGGCTTTGACCTTGACATGCACCGGTACTTAGACCAATGGTGATGTGAGAGAGTGGTGACTTAATCCCCAGCCATGGAATGTCCCAAGGGATGCCGGACCCACTACCAAAAGGCATTGTGTGAAATCCAGCCCAAACCTAACCAGGGCACCCTATCTGTTTTGGGTAAAGAAGGGTTAGTTAAAATGTTACACCTTAAAGTTGGACCTTGATTTGATCTTATCTTGTTGCTTGTAGTCCCTTTTGGTTGATGATTTGGTGTCGGAACCCAAGCCCATGGACATTGTCGATGATGCCCCTCACTTGAGAGCATTGTCAGTGTTAGTTTTGAATCTACGCACCGAAGAGGGGTGAATTAGTTGAAATACCTAATGAACTCCCATGGTTGATCTGAAAGTATTTCTGGAAACTAGACTTCTTGATTGAATCGTAGAAGAAAACCTCAATCAATTTGACCCTGTATAGCCCTCTGAATCCCTGTTTGAACCTTGCTGTCCTGATTGGTCGACTCATTGGTCGACTGGACCAGTAGACCAATCCAATCGACCAATGAGTTCTGTTTTTTCTAATTAGGTCGTGGCTGCTCTATTTAAGTCCAAATCTCGGGATTACTTCGCCTCCTATGCCTCCTAAGCCTCTAGAATAAGTTAGAACCCTAATCTAATCAATTCCCTTGCATTCCTTGGTGATCTCTCACAAGACTTGAAGAAATCTTCATCCTCCTGCAGCAAAGGTATGTGTATACTCACTCTTTCTTCTATCTCTGATTTTCTTTCTTTAATTTTGTTCTTAGCTGAGATCAGGAAGAAGATGATGCACTCTTGCAACCATCTATTCCATGATCTCGTCATGTTCTTTAAGATCCATGATCATCATCATGATCTTAACCCTAACCGGATCAATTCTTGAAACCCTAAACCCAATCCTCTGAAACCCTAACCTGTGTGATGATCCGGAGAACCTTTTGTAACCTCCCATGTGAGGGAAACCTCATGGGTCATATTTATGTTAATCTAAATTTGACCTTCTATGATTTTCTTGTTTTAATTGGCCAATCATTAATTCCCTTACATTCTATGATCTCAACCTTTTCCTGCAAGGCAAAAAAGGTGAAACCCTAACTTCTTGGATCAAACCAAGGACCCTTAGTTTGATCTTGTTAACCTCCAATCAATGTGTTTCCCTTACTAGAATTGTAACCTATCAATCTTTAATTCTTTATCCTTGATCATACTATATTTTCTTCATGATCCATGTTTAACCTAATTAGGATTTCTAAATTATTCTTTCTTCGTTCTTGTTCTTGATTGAGATCAGGAAGAAGATGCTGCAATCTTGCAACCATCTATTCCATGATCTCATTCCATCCTTTGAGATCTATGATCATCGTCATGATCTCAACCCTAGCCAAAAGGGAGAGATTTTTAGGGGAAATTCTTGGGTAACCCTCATGAGAGGTTAACCAATTTGGGAACCCTTTTATTTCTGTTAATTCATTGGACCCTCCCCAAAACCTTTCTTGATTGTAAATTCTTTGCCCTAGGGTGAATCTTTATTCTCCCTAGTCTTTCCGTGGGATACACGGATCCTTGTTAGTAAATCCCTAATCGTATGATTAGAATTTCTTTCCTTTCACTATAATTGAGAACCTTATTTTCTCTCATTGGTAGACCCTTCCTAATTCCATTATTGATTTTGAAATACTAATGAGATGTTCCGTTATCTATCTTGGGTTGTTTTTGTGAGAGTTAATTATTGGTAACTCTCATGGGAGGTAACCAACTCTTATGAGAAGTAACCATATCTGAGACCCTAATGTTCTTTTATCTGTTGGAAACTTCCCAACACCTTTTTTGATTGTGCATTCTTTGTTTCTCTTTCCCTAGGGTGAATCTTGATTACCCCTAGCCTTTCCATGAGAGCCATTGGTTATGTATGATGAAACCCTAACCCCTTTGTTATAGACCTTGTGAGATTGATTTTCGGACTAAGATCTCCCCCATGTCTTCATTAGGGTTAGGTTGTACTTGGTCATCAACCTCATGCGCAATGTTTTTATTAACCTAAACTAGATTTCCTATGATTTCCTGTTATTTTCTTGATAACAATCATTCCCTCTCTTTCGGTGATCATAACCTTATTATGGGAACCATAAGGTTGAAACCCTAGTTTCTTGGGTCAAATCAAGAACCCATATTTTGACCATGACTTGATGATTTTATCTTCCCATATGATTCTAATACATCCTAGGGAGTTCCCTTTCGAATTTCGGATCAATCCGACTTCAAACGAAGAAGTTATCACCAAAACAGTTTTCACTATTCCATACTGACTCGATTGGTCGACTGGGTCAGTAGACCAAGGCAATCGACCAATGAAGGCAGTAGCTTTAATTTTCGCTCAGTTTGATTCGTGTGCTCTCTGATCTTTTAGGCATCTTTCCTAATGTTATATTTATGATTGTTAGGGGTTTATTTGCTAAGTTTGGAGCCTCTCTCTTTGATCTTTGGATTATCTTTGGCGATAATCAAGGTAAGGACAGTCATTTCCTTAACTACATACATCGCATGCTCTCTGGTTTCTACTTTATGACACTATGAGTTTGCCTACTGTTATTGTATTTTATACTTCTGATGTACTACTGTAAGTACAGTAGCACTTCTCATATGTTTTCTTTTCCAATTCAAGCTTATATGAATTGCTTATTACTATATTGTTTAATGATTAGAGCATGATCTTATATTCTCTTTTATATGATGAAGTGTTGACTGTGTATGTCATGATTGATCTGAATGTGTTTGATTAAGTTTGGTTTGGGATTGGGAGGTGTCCTTTTGACACTTCTGTCCTTGGACATTATTGGAAATAGTATGGGATGTTTCCGGGGTTGCCCATCAACACTTTCCCGAATCATTGGTTGTCCTACCTAGGGCTGTCTAGCAGTGTTTGGTTAGGTTATACCCTTGTTATATCAGAACCGATTCGGAAGGGTATTGAGACCGAACGACCCATGGCAGCAATGGGGATTCACAGGCGCTCAAGACCGGTGAGTTATATCCGTGAGAGGACGGGAATCACATTGTGGGGGCCATTTATTGGAGGGTTGCATATGGCTAGACTTGGGCTCATGGGCGCTTGAGACCGGTGAGTTATATCCGTGAGAGGACATGAGAGCTTCCCGTTTACCATATGTGGATAACCAATAGGGTTGATGAGTCCGGTGAGTAATATCCATGACTCTAGTGGAAAGGATACCGGAAAGGATCCCGAGAGGGGAGGAATGGAAGTATCCTGGACCGACTTGATGTAACTAAGTAGATGACTTGCATTGGGCTAGGCTTTTCCCAGACATGCACCGGTACTTATGCCAAATGGTTGTGAGAGAGAGTGTTGACTTAACCCCTGCCATGGTTTGTCCTGAGGGATGCCGGACTCACTACCAACAGGAGCCGTATGTGTGACCTACCCAAAGAAGTACGGTGCTATGACTTAAAGCATGTCGCCCATAGAGACCAGCATACATAGAATTTAGATGCATACATACATTACTTGTTTCATATTGCATTGCATTCTTGTTATGGTTTGCTTCCATGTTATTTATGTTGTTATGATTAACTTGCCTTACTGAGTTTCTTTCGAAACTCATTCCTTTTTGTACAATCTGTTGTTAGACTTCTCTACAGGTTCGGAGACGGTCCATATAAGGAAGCGCAAGGTGAAGAAGATGAAGACTGAAGGAGAAGAAGAGCTGATTGAAGTGGATTAGATTTCTTTTGTTCCTTCTAGACTTATCTTTTACTATACTTGTATTAGCTTAGAGCTTTATTTAGATTTCGTTCTACCTTCCGCATGTGTTTTTAGGGTATATTGCCGCTATACTCTACAGTTGTCTTTTGATTTGGCATCTTGTTATTTCGCACTCTGATATTCTATAGTGATCCTTCTGAGATCCTTTCTTGACTTTTATTATAAATTACTTGAACATTATGATTTGTTCTTGCTTTTGATTATGTTATTGTGCGAAATGGATATGATCGTTCCTAAACTTGATCTTTAGGGCTGTGGATCACACTCTCGGGTATGCCAGTTAGGGTACCGGCTGGGAGGATGTGACATGTTGTGTGATGAGACCTTCCTAAAGAAGTACGGTGCTATGACTTAAAGCATGTCTTCCAATAGAGACTAGCATACATAAAGTTTGAATCATATTGCATCATGTGTTTCATATCATATAAGCATTTTACTTTGCTTTGAAATCCTAGTATTTATGTTGTTATGGATTAACTACCTTAGTGAGTTTCATTGAAACTCACTCCTTTTTGTACAATACCTTTTCTTAGATTACTCTACAGGTACTGATGACTACGAAGGTCAATATGAGGAAGCGCAAACTGAAGAGGTGTACTTCACGCAAGTTGTTGGCAACCATGAAGATTACATTGAGGATTCCTCAAGTGGTTTTGCTTGTTTCCAGGATTAGCCCTACTGTGGAGTGGGAACGTCTGAGCATCATTGATGAAGTCTATGTTTATGAAGACGTTCTTCATAAGATAGAATAGACTATAGTTTAGTTTGTTATATCTTTCTTTCTTATCTTAGAACCAGATGTAATCGTTCTTTTGACTTGCGATCTACTTTCCGCTGGTTGTAGAGTGGGATTCTGCCTCACTTTACTAATTGATTGAGACATTTTGATTGTCTTTCATACTCTGATGATATATGATTTATTCTTCCTTATTTGAATCTTTTGGATTATACTTGTACATTGATTATTTATTTTCATGATTATGTTATTGTCTATGTGGGAGGTTGATTACCTCGATACTTGATCTTCAGGGCTATGGATCACACACTCGGGTATGCCAGGTAGGGTACCAGCTGGGTGGATTTGACAGAGTGGTATCAGAGCCCAAAGTTCAAGGAAATCCTAACCACAGAAAACAATAACGGAACATTCCTAAGTCATAGATCTGAAATGACTTCTCTACTCTTAGAAGTGAATAATAGAACACTTGGATTAGAAACTTAACCAATGAAGCATAACTGAATATTTCTGAATAACATACCATAATTATACTTAAACAAATGTGACTTAATACAATAAAAGAAAAGTGCATAATACACAATAATAAAGTGAAACAAAGTGAACTTCATTAATTTCAAAAGTTTTACAACGATTACATTAGATAATGCATAAATGGAAATCCTAAAGTACAGTCTATCTAGGTGATCTCCTCTAATCTCTGGAAAGCTCGAAGTCCTTTGCTAGTTGAGTCACCTGATGCTCTATCATATCCTGCTGTGACTCCATCCTCTCATACATCTGCTCCTGTCTGACCTCCATCCTCTCTAGCATGGAAGTCATCGATCTCATTTGTGCACTGAGATCTGAAGTCTCTGGAACTGCATGAGAAGGGTCACCTGTCTCAAAGTGTGATGAAGGAGGAATCTCGTAATGCTCCAACTCAGCCTCGTGCATCTCTGTGTCATCTCTGGCCTGATCATCACTATCAAGACCGACATCCTCTCCTCCATCCTCAGACTCCTCCTCCTTTGTCTCATCATTCTCATCCTCTAGACCAGGAGACCTCACTGTCTGTTTCAGCTTCATTTGTCGGGTGGTCCTAGTCCCGATCGTATACCCTAGTGAACCAGTGTCCACCGGTGTATCCTCGAAACTCACTCGAAGTGCCGGAAGATCAAAGTCAGTAGCATCCCATAGAAAAGGTTCCACATACTAGGCCACAGAACCAGATCCAGCATGACCTGCTGAATGATGTAAGAAAGGTCTATCTCAAAGCCCATGTAGATGCGGTAGATAACCCAGGCCCCCATCACTGTGACCCGATGGTGATGTCCAGCCTTCGGCATAATGTTTCGGCCGACAATACGACCGATAATCCTTGCCGAATCTATCATCCTCCCGCTGTTCCATGGAGTGTGGCATCGTCGATCATCCCATAGCGTAGTACATATCTCGTGCAGCTCGTATGGCATCAAGTAGTTGTCTATCCCTGCTCCTGCAGGTATCCACACGTACTGCTGTGGGTAGTAAGGTACCCTTAGGATCTCAGCTAATGTCCTCGTGGAGAAGCGGATCTGTGTCTAAAGGACCTTGCTCCTGAGGACTAATCGAAGAGGATGTCCTGGACCTCTAGACTCCTCTATCGATGTAAGGTTGCTAAAGAACAACCTCACTAGCTCTGGGTATACCGGCAAATCCTCGGTGAAGAGGTGTGTCCACTCCATAGTGTCAAATCTCTGTCGAAACCTGAACACCCTGAGCTATCGAAGGTAAAGTAGACGTCCGAGCTCGATACTACAGTAACTGAAGTAGGCCCTGTACAAGAACTCGGCCTGTGGAGTATCGAATCTATCTGGTCGCCGAACTACCTGTCTAGGCTCTGAAGGAACCTGACCTCTACCCCTGAGTGCCCCTACCATACGACCTCGACCTCGTCCTCCTCTCTGCATGGTGTATGCTGTGGAAGAGACAAAAGGCATTGCTAGTTAGTGCTATTTCAAGACTTCAACCAAAAGGGTATTTTCGTAATTTTTTGGAAAATTTCAAATTTGGGGAAAATTCGATTTGAATAAATTAGCATGTGCACAATACTTGGAATTGCATGATCATGAGGTTTATTTGAAGAGAATCGATCGAAAACTTGGTTAAAAGTGGAAAATTCAGCAAGAAGAATTTGAGGATTTTTGCAACTAGGTCAAAATTGAATTTTTAAAAAGTTGGAATTGGTTAAATCAAACTATATGGACATATCTACAATATCATCTTGAGCATGTAGCATTTGATTTCCTGTGAAAACTCCAAGCGGTTTGTGAGAAATCGAAATTTTTCTAAAGTTAACGATTTCAGTACTAAAACGTTGTGAAAGTGCTTGAATGTGTTAGAACTTGTTGTCTATGCATGGTGTTGTGTTTAAAACCTAGGGAATATGTTTCTAAGTATTCCTAAGCATGATTTCTAGCATTGGATACAAGTAAAACATAGTTTCTATGGAATTTCAAGCATGAGAGATTGTATATGAAAGAAGAAATGAGAGATTTACCTCGTATATGATGAATGTGTGATGTAGTGTTGTTGTTGAAGCACTAAAACACCTCAAGAACACTTAGAAGAACCTTAGAAGACTTTCCCCAGAGCTCTCTCACATTTTGGAATGGTTAGAATGAAGTTAGAATGAGGAAATGAGGCTTAAAATGCGAATTTTCGTATTCTGTGAGCATTGGTCGACTGGCCCCAGTCGACCAATCAATCGACCAATGGACACAGTGACCTCATTTTCTGCTAAATTTTTGGAGAATGTGATTTTTGTCCTATGGATTATTGTTTGATGACTATATGGATGTATTCAAGCATGATTTAAATTTTCAAATCATTTGGACTTGTGGAATATGATGAAACTTCGAAATTCGGTGTTTTTTATGTTTTCAGTTTTTGCAGAATGGCTACTCTAAGAAGTGGACGTGGTGGATTCAGTAGCAATGGTGGTCATGATGAGATACCTCATGGAGGTGGTGAGATACCCAATGGTGGTCATGATCAGCAGACCAACAATGACAATCAGGGTACCAATGACATACCCGGTGCCCCGAATGTTGGAAGCTTTCGTGATATTGCTAATATCATGGGCAATATGATGCAGCAGCAAGTAGCCCAGTTTAATCAAATGCTGACGGGTTTCATGACTTTGCATAATGAGACTCATGCTGGTGCTAATGTGAATCCTCATGCCATAGTTCTGAATGCTAGAGGATTAGTTGGAACTCCTCATACTCGTCAAATGGAGAGTTTCCTGAAACTGCAAGTGCCCACCTTCACTGGAGTGACCAAGGACCCCTTGTTTCCTAACAAGTGGCTTCGTGAGTTAGAGAAGGCTTTTTGACATCTACAATGTTCTGAAGCCCAAAAGATTCTGTTTGCTGAACAGAAGTTACAACATGAAGCTGACGCTTGGTGGACCTCCACTCGGCCTGTTTTGGAAGGTTTGCATGCGGGTGTTGTAACTTAGGAGTTGTTCAAGGAAGCTTTATGCATGAATTATTTCCCTGAGGCGGTGAAAGATGCGAAGGAAGCCGAATTTATGGTTCTTATGCAGGGATCCTTGTCTGTGTTGGAGTACCAACAGAAGTTTGAGGAGCTTCATTTCTTTGCTCCTGATTCTCTGAATCTTGACCTCGCCAAGGCCAAGAAATTCTTTAAAGGATTGCGCCCTGCTATTAAAGCTTACCTCACTGTCCAACCTATAGTGAGCTATGCCCAAGGGGTGCAGAACTCGAAGAAGTTGGAAGAAACTGAGAAGGAGAATGCACGTGTGCAAAAGCCCTGGCAACCCAGGAACCCTAGTTTGGTGGATCGTAATGATCGGCATTTTGTTAGACCTACACCCTACCCCACTCCTGCTTTTCAGCCGAGGAGTGTAGGTCAAAGCCCTGGTTTTCAGCAGCTCGGCCAACAGTATGGCGAGAATCGACCACCAGTGAATGAAAATGCTAGGCCTGTGAATGCAAATCCTAGGCCTTTGGTTTCGGAAGCCCCTGTTGCAGCTACTCCAGTGGGACCTAGCAATCCTATTTGCTTTTTCTGTAAGCAAGCTGGTCATTTTGCTCGTGCCTGTCCGAAGCGGCCTGCCCAGCAGTCTGCTCCTGTAGTGAAGAATGCTCCTGCTCCTCCCTCTAGTAGAGTGTTCAGTATTTCCAGTACTGAGCTAGATGCAAGCCATGATGTGATTACAGGTACATTGTTAGTCGCTTCTATTCATGCATTTGTCTTATTTGATACAGGTGCATCTCATTCGTTCATGTCATCTGCATTCATCAAGAAGACTAACCTAATGCCTGAGAAATTATCAAGTTGTTTATTGATTAGTACACCTACTGGTCCTACTGTGAAACTAGATAAAGGGTTAGTTAAATGTCCCGTGTTGATTGGTGTGAAAAACTTGGAAGCCAATTTGGTACTTCTCAATATGAAGGACTACGATGTTATTTTGGGAATTGATTGGTTGACAGCCCATAAAGCTGTGTTTCTTTGTTCCTCAAGGAAAATTCAGTTTCATATTTGTGGAAGTCCGGTCTTTGAATTTCAAGGTGAGAAAAGAAGGGTTTGTAAGAAGATCCTGTCTGCACTGATGCAAGTATATTCCCTAGTGGATGATGGTTCATCTGAAGGCAAGAGTAAAGTGGAGTAAAGAGTTGACGAAGTCAAGATTGTCTTTGACTTTGTTGATGTCTTCCCTGATGATCTATCGGGAGTGCCTCCAGATAGGGATGTTGAGTTTTCTATTGATCTCATCCCTGGTGCCGCTCCGGTATCTAAGGCTCCGTATAGGATGGCTCCTACTGAACTAAAGGAGTTGCAAAACCAGTTGAATGAGCTCATTGATAGAGGTTTTGTACAACCTAGTGTGTCACCTTGGAGAGCTCCGGTTTTGTTTGTGTGACATCCAGCCCAAACCTAGCCCGGGATACCCTATTTGTTTTGGGATAAAGAAAGACTTGTTTAATGTTAGACCTTGAAGTTGGACCTTGATTTCAATGTTGTTATCCTTGAAAGCCTTAGGAGGCCATATCCGGCCTTATCCTTACCCTGACCCGGCCCGGAATTTGTATTGTCTGTTGATCCAATGACCCGAAGTGGTGGGAAAAGTCCTTGTATACCCTTTTGGTTGATGATTTGGTGTCGGAGCCCAAGCCCATGGACATTGACGATGATGCCCCTCACTTGAGAGCGTTGTCAGTGTTAGTTTTGAATCTGCGCACCGAAGAGGGGTGAATTAGTTGGTAGACCTAATGAACACCTGTGCACAATCCAAAAGTATTTCCCGAAACTAGACTTCTTGATGGACTTGTAGGAGAAAACTCCACCCAATTTGACCCCATATAGCCCTCCAAATCCCTGTCCGAAGTTGCTGAACTATGTCTGGCAAATCCTGCTTGCGCATCGAAGAAGGTGAGCTTATTTGGTAGACCTAATGAACTCTCATGCTTGATCCAAAGGTATTTCTGGAAACTAGACTTCTTTATTGACTTGTAGGAGAAAACCTCACTCAATTTGACCTTGTATAGCCTTCCGAATCCCTGTTCGAAGTTGCTGAACTATTCCTGAGAATTCTGTTGAAACTGCTGTTGGTCGATACTATTGGTCGATACTATCAACCAAAGGTATCGACCAAAACAAGCCCAGAATCGTGAAAAAGATGCTGTTTGGATATTCCTTTGTCCTTTTAAGTGAAACTTCGAACCTAAATCATTATTTCACTCATTTCAACATCTGAGAACGTGGGAAAGCTCCTCTAAGCCTCCTCCTTGGCCTGGGTGATGATCTTCTACAAGAATCATTGTTTCTCTTCTCTAATCTCTTCTCCAAGGTATGTAATCTCTCACTCTCTCTCTAATCTACTTCTACCTCATCTTGTTCTTGCTACTGAGTTCGTGGAGAAGGTGCTGCAACCTTGCAACCACCTCTTCTACAAGCTCTCTTGGGTTGATTAAACCTCTCTTCATTCTTTCCATGCTATGATTCTCATACATGATGTTCTTGCTTTCTTATTTTGATTTTCCTCTTCTTTACAACATGAATTCATCTATTAATCTGATTTTCTCTTTCAATGAGGTCTGATTATATGTTAGTAATTGTCTATATTCTGCTGCTCATCATTCTATTGATTAAATTCCTAAGTTCTCTTGAAATTGTAATGGTTTTCATTGAAGAACATGGGTCTTGCAAGTTTGAACCTAGGACCTCAAATTGGGGGTTTTCAATCCGACCATTGGATCATGTTATTTCTTGCTACGTAGTCTCCTGCTACTGTTCTTAAGCATCCCTCCAAGTTTCATACCGATCCGAGACCCGGAAGACCAATTTTGAGCCAAAACCCAAAGAAATAGCCAATGCCATGATTAACAACTCTTGAACTTGATATGCCAATTTGGGGATTTCTAATTTGACCATTGGATGATGTTAATTCTTTGATAATTAGTGTCTCCATATTGTGTTTGAACTGTTCCCCAAGCTTCGTATCGATCCGAGACTCGAAAGACCAATTTTGAGCCAAAACCCAAAAATCCCATTTTGCTGTCCAAGACTCTGTTGGTCGATACTATTGGTCGATACCATCAACCCAATGTATCAACCAACAAGGTTGCTTTGTCGTAAACTTTTGCCCGCTTTTGATCCGTTCGATCTCCGATTGTTTTGATTTCTTCTCTAATCCTTCATATATGTTTGTTTAGGGTTTTAAGACTATAATTGGACCATTCTCTTGTGACTTCGGATCATCTTCTTCACAATTTGAGGTAAGGATGGTTATTGCCATATAACATAGACTGTATGACTTTTACACTGCTGTTGGTAACTTAGTAGACTTAACTTATTAATTGATTTTAGACATCATATGACTACTGTAGTTACCTTATGACAATAACACCATGCTTAATTACTTGATTTATCATGTTTACTTATTCTTGTCATTTATTTATATACTGTATTATGAGATGTTATGACATGTTTTCAATATGATAATGTATTGTTGATATGTAATGGATGGAAATAAGCATGTGATTGCTTAGGTATGATTTGGGATTGGGGAGTGCCCTACTCGGTACTCTGTCCTTGGACATCGGAGGGAATAGTATGGGATGTTCTCCGAAGATGCCCATCGACGCTTTCTGGATCATTGGATGACATACATAGGACTTGTCTAGACGTATGGCTAGGATGCCCCTGTCATATCAGACCCGAATCGGAAGGGCATTGAGACCGAACGACCCGTGGTAGTAATGTGGATTTGTGGGCGCTCAAGACCGGTAACCACTCCGTGAGAGGACATAAATTGCATTGCGGATACCCGGAAGGGGCCATTTATTGGTAGGGTTGCAAATGGCTAGACTTGGGCTCACGGGCGCTCAAGACCGGTGAAATGATCCGTGAGGGGACGTGAGAGCTTCCCGTTTACCATTTGTGGATGACCAATAGGGTTGATGAGTCCGGTGAGTAATATCCGTGACTCTAGTGTGAAGGATACCGGAAAGGGTCCCGAGAGGGGAGGAATGGACGTATCCGGAACCGACATGATATGACTAAGTAGATGACTTGCATTGGGCTAGGCTTTACTTTGACATGCGCCAATACTTAGACCAAATGGTGATGTGAGAGAGTGGTGACCGAAACCCCCAACCATGGATTTGTCCGAGAGGGATGCGGGACCCAACTTCCCCCGGTGATGAGTGACCGAGACTACCTAAAGAAGTATGGTGCTATGACTTAAAGCATGTCTACCATAGAGACCAGCATACTTAGAGTTAGAATCATATTTGCATCTTATGTCTCATATCATCTGCATCAGTTCATGATTGATATCATATGGCTTATGTATTATGGAATAACTTTCCTTGCCGAGTTCTTTTGAACTCACTCCTTTTTGCAACATATTTTGTTAGACTTTTCTCGCAGTACTCCTACCGTTGGATCGTGACGGTCAACACTTTGAGGACTAAGTTGGTGACTCATACCACTTTGGCTACGGTGACTACATCGGTGAAGGCTATCAGTTCAAGACTCATATTTGTCAGGAGTAGATCCGGCCTGGCTTAGTTTCTTATGATTATGTTATTGAGGAGACATTGTATAAGTTAGAAGAAACTGTAACTTAGTTGCTTACCTTTTTATTTTCCTTCTTTGGAGATTTGGTTGTAACCTTTACCTTATTTCGATCTACCTTCCGCACAGTTGTCTTGTGATTTGGTACTTGTTATTCCGCACTCTGATGTTCGTTGTGATCCTTCTGTGATCATTTCTTAATTTTTATTATTAGATTACTTGAATACTATAAATTGTTCTTGCTTTTGATTATATTATTGTGATAAGTGGATATGATCGTTCCTAAACTGGATCTGTTGGGCTGTGGATCACTCCCGAGTAACCCAGATAGGGTACCCCCTGGGTGGATTTAGGGCGGGATGTGACAGTTTGTCAAGAAGAAGGATGGTAGTATGCGTCTGTGCATCGAACACCGTGAGTTGAACAAGCTGACCATCAAGAATAGATACCCGCTGCCGAAATTGATGATCTCTTCGATCAGTTGAAGGGTGCGGTAGTGTTCTCGAAGATTGACTTGAGATCTGGATATCACCAGTTGAAAGTGAAGCCAAGTGATATCTTCAAGATAGCCTTCCGAACAAGGTATTGTCACTATGAGTTCAGAGTCATGCCTTTTGGTTTGACTAATGCTCCTGCAGTGTTCATGGACCTCATGAACCGAGTATTTCATGATGTGCTTGATAAGTTTGTGATTGTCTTCATCGACGATATCTTGATCTATTCAAAGAATGAAGAAGAGCATGTGAGCCATCTAAGTTTCACTTTGCAAGGACTGCGAGAAAAGAAGTTGTACGCCAAGTTTAGCAAGTGTGATTTCTGGCTCAAGAGAGTAGTATTCTTCGGCCATGTGGTTTCAGCTGAAGGTATTCGTGTCGATTTTTAAAAAGTCTAAGCAGTGGCTGATTGGGAAAGACCGAAGACGGTTACGGAAATAAGAAGTTTCCTTGGATTGGCAAGTTACTAAAGAAGGTTTATTGAGAACTTTTCTTGGTTGGCTGCTCCTATGACTAAGCTGACCAGGAAAGTAGAGAAGTTTGTTTGGTCTGACGCTTGTGAGAAGAATTTCCAAGAGTTGAAAGATAGATCGACAAGTCCCCCAGTTTTGACTATACCTGATAGTTCCGGCGGTATGACAGTCTATACTGATGCGTCAAAGATTCGTTTGGGTTGTGTACTGATGCAACATGGTAAGGTCGTAGCCTATGCTTCTCGGCAATTGAAAGATTATGAGCGGAATTACCCCACTCACGATCTAGAACTTGCCGCTGTTGTCTTTGCTTTGAAGATTTGGAGACATTACCTCTACGGTGAGAAGATTGCCATTTTCACGGATCATAAGAGTTTGAAGTACTTCTTTACCCAAAAGGAGTTGAACATGAGGCAAAGAAGATGGTTGGAACTAGTCTCTGATTATGATTGTGATATTCAGTATCACCCTGGTAAGGAAAATGTTGTTGTTGATGATCTTAGTAGGAAGAGTTAGAAGAAGACTTCGGATTTGAATACTTTTCTTAAGAGTTCCTAGAGGGGGGTGACCTAGCCTATGGTGCCACTGATGAAGGTCTAATATTACCGAATGGATCGGATTAGAAGATGTAGTCAAAGCAGACGCAGATTCTCCAATCGGCTCGAGCAAATAAAGTCCATTGTCTAGTTTACCACGTTCAATCTCCTTCCCCGTGACCAGATCCTGGAAGACATAGTAAGATGGGAAAAAAGTCACTTTACAATTCAAGTCATGTGTAAGACTACTGATAGAGAGCAAGTTAGCAGAGAAAGAGGGAACATGTAAAACTTTAGACAAAGAAAGTGATGGAGAATGCTGAATGGTCCATTTTCCAGCAATGGAAGAATAGGAGCCATCAACAATTCGTACTTTATCCTTTCCAGAAGTTGGAGAATATTGTAAAAAAGAGGAGGATAGTAGAGGAAACAGTAGAAACTGAAGAAGCTTGAAAGCTTGTAAAAGTTTTACCTGATATAGCATGGTAAGAGTTGGTATGGGTAGTAAAGGAAACAGTGGTCGAGGCTGTACCGTCAATAGTTGTCATGTTGACAAAATTATCTGCACTTCTTCAATCTTCAACCTTTCGAAGTAACTGAAATGTCGCAGAATACAATAGCCAAACCACCCAAACAAATGTCGCAAAAAATACTTATAAAGAATACCATTTTTTTCTTTTCTGATTCTGATTCTGATTCTGATTCTGATTCTGATTCAAATTCTAATGATATGGAAAATCACAAACAGGTCCCTGAAAGTTTGTAAATTTACAAACCTAACCCTCAAACATAGTATTTACGTTTTTTGTTTTTTTTTTTTTTTTTTTTTTAAATTTTGGTTGGGCTGATCGAACAGTAAAACATAAATCAAAGAGATAGTCTTCACTCTTCAGGAGTTTCTTTCAGAGAAGTTGCGAAGCTCGGTAGTAGAAGCAACAATAAGAAGCAATGGCAAATGAAGTTGCGCGAAGAAGCTAAAGAAGAACCGATTCTAATTTGTGATTCTTATCGCAAGAAACAGCAGCAGCAGGAATTGAAGAATCGCAGCAACAGGAATTCTTGTTGCGAGAAGCAGCAGGAAGCGTGTTTCTTCTTCTCTTCTTCTTTCCTTTTTTTTCTTCTCTGATCTTCAAGGTGGAACTTAAATGATAGTGCAGTGGTGCAATGGGTTTGAAAAGGGAAAAAAAATTCTGCCAAACGAGGGTTGCAGAATTATGGTTTGAAGAATTGATTTCTGCGATGGTTGCAGAATTAGGTTGTAGAAGAACAAGAAAAAAATGCAAAGGGTTTTGGTGAAAAAATATAATCTGCTGTGGGTTTATGGGTTTGAAGAAAGAAAAAAAATAGAAGAAGATCCTAATTGAACTTAGGCTCTGATGCCATGTTGAAAGAAACGATTGTAGTAGAATGGCTTATGATCAATGATCTCAAGCCCTCTATTTATAATTAAGTAGAAATTAGACTATTACAAGGAATAGAATTCTACATGAATACAAACTCTAATTTAACTCCTATACAAACTCTAATTGAACTCCTAAGAGAATCCAACAGGTTGTTTAGGTTAATTTTTAAAAATCTCTTCCCTCCAATCACACGTGTAATTTTTGTTCGAAAGGTCTTGTGGATTGCGCTTCAAGTACGTCCTAAACTCTCTCTTTTGCTATAGCTATTTTCTTTGAATTTTATTTACTTAGCTTTTTTTTTTCTTTGGTAGCTATTTTTGTATGCATGGTCGCCAATCCTTGTTAGAGTTAGAATAAACATTGACCAACCTTAGAAGGCAAAGAACCATGGCAAACAATGAGCCTCCAATAAGGCCCTTGGGTGAGCATTTCATTCCTATGACATACACCCCGGTTTCTTGTATTAAGTTGCCTGACATAGAAATCAAGTCTAGTGTAATTCAAATGCTACCATCTTTTTATGCACTTGCCAATAAAGAGCCTTAGAAGCACTTAGATGAGTTTATAGAGGTGTCATCCTGATATGGAGAAAATATGATCGAACCGGGTTCATACTTGGTTTGATCCTCGACCCCGGTCGAGATAGAAGGAGTCGGCTCGCTCCCGAGCGAACCAGATCCGTAAGATGGCTTGCTGAGGAAGAAAACTTATTCAGCTACAAGCACGCCCTAAATTAACTTATGGATTAGGTTAATTGCCCTAATGATAGCAGACTCAAATTGACGGCTGCTGCTTATCATTATCAAAGGGATAATCATCGCATAACCTAGAGGTTATCTCAGGAGTCCTCTACTAATCCAAACTAGTAGAAGTCTATCGCTCAACGGATCTAACTATTAAGATCCAACGACTACCTGAAGAAGGCTCAAGTGCATCCAACGAAGGAGATTCGAAGGTACACTCTATATAAACCTCACTGCCATAGGAGGTGAGGGACCCAGACTCAGACTCAGATACATACTGGTAGACGTAAACTATCAGGGGCTTACGATCTAGATCACCTTTCCCAGTTCTTCATTCCTTAGCTCTGCGCTTCTAGCAGAGCCGTTTGTGATTAAGTTCATCAATTGACTTAGCCTTCGGAGGTGGACTCCCGACCCCCGCGGTCGGGCCACGTCTGACGCTTTCGTTTTGCAGGTCATCACGAGGAGATCTAAGGGCTTAGCAGATTTTGGACGCATCATTTGGCGCCGTCTGTGGGAAAGACTTGTAAAGCCATGGTGACTAGATCAGCAGCAGCCGCTGCACAAAGCGATTCCGGTGCTCAAATCCCTATAGTGAATAATCCAGACATTCCCCAGGGAAGCCAACATCCTATTGAAGTAGATGGTGGTCAGGGAGGACATAATCCTCCAGATACATTCCAAGATCAATTGAATCAGGTGAAGATTCAACTCTTGGAGGTGAGCCAAGCACTCCGCGTGCTCACCAGACAGGTGGTATTACCACAAGAACCTGATCATCGCGATTCAGGGAGGCATGCATTACCACGTGATCAAAGATTGGCTGAAGATCGGAATATCGGTCAGAACTTTCGTGAAGGTTACCGAGGACCTAGGAGAATTGACGATCAACCTAGGCGAGACGATCGGTTCGACAGAACGCAAGAAAGTACAACCGATTCAAATACAAGGTTGGATGCGGAGGTGAGGACTCACTCACCAACTGTCAGAAGAACCATTCGTGGTGATCGAGCAGTTCGCGATGAGCGGAATGTTCGTGATGGATGGGCCGTTCGTGATGATCGAATAGCTCGTGAAGATCCCGTTTTTCGAGGTCGTGATCATATTGCTGAAGATCACCCGACCCAGATTGGTCAGGAATTGGCCAACATCAATTAGAAATTAGGGCAGTTGGCTAAGGGAAGGATAACTGAAGATATTTACTCAGTCATTTGGAAGACCCCCTTTGCCGAGCCAATTGCGGGATATCAGTTTCCCCATAACTTCTGTTTGCCTACCTTTTCTACATTCGATGGCTCCGGAGATCCAACGGCCCACATTGGCTATTACCAACAGACCATGGCGCTTTCTGTAATTTCGATGAAATTCTATGCAGGGTTTTTGGTTCATCTTTAACCGAAGAAGCACAAAAGTGGTTTTCGAACCTCCCATCTGGAAGGATCGTAAACTTTGATGAGTTGGCATGCAAATTCATAGGGCGATTCCAAAGTGGAATACAGGTCAAGAAAACGGAAAAAACCTTGTTTACTGTCAAACAAGGAAAGAGCGAATCGATCAGAGAGTTTCTGAGAAGATTCAACAAAGTAACGATGGAGATAGAAAATTTGGATGAGCAAGTAGCCAAAACTGCTCTATTCACTGAACTCACTAACCGAAAACTCCTGGATTTATTACTATAGGATATGCCTGCAACTTATGCTGAGTTGGTACAGAGATGCCAGAAGTAGGCTGAAGTCATGGAGATCTTAGATGCGTGCCAAGGAGACAATAAAGCCTCCACTAAGGAACAAAAGGCTCCTGAGCAGAAGTAGAAGCTAAAGAAGAATGTCCGCGATCGGGTTGGAAAATATCAGGCTTGGCGCCAGATGTGAAATCCAGCCCAAACCTTGCCAGGACACCCTATCTATTTTGGGTGAAGAAAGGTTAGTTTAATGTTACATCTTGAAGTTGGACCTTGATTTCAGTGTTCTATCTCCTTCTTCTCTCTTTTCTTCTTCTTACTGTTCTATCTTGATGTTTTTATTGTGGAGAAGGTGTTACACTACTATAACTACCTATTATCTAATCTCCTTATGTCTTAGAGTGAACCTCCTTATGTCTTAGAGTGAACCCCCAATCACTCTATGCATTCCTTGAAACCACATGGTGAATCTCCTCAATTCTTAACTGATTTTGATTGAATTTTGGACAGCATGATCATTCTACTGTAGCTTCTTTTCTAATTAATGTTTAACATGTTTGGTCTTAGCCTTTACTAATGTTCCAATGTATTTCATCTCCTTGAATCAATTCCCTTTCTTTCTAGCCATTTTAGCCTTCTATGTTGACCATTGATATAAGCATTCTAGTAAGTTTCTATTTTTGATTCCTCTCATTCTAGGATTAGTATTCTTTTGATTTTCTATTTAGTTATTCTTGCCTCTGATATGTTCTTGATATTTCATTAGAGAGAAGCCTTGTTCTCTCTAATTCTTCCCTTGAATCCATGGTGAGTTTGCTATGAGAACCATGCTGTTTCCAATTTAGAAACTCATGTTCCCAAGTAATAAAGTACTGATTTTTGGACCATGTATGATGCCCAATTCATGATAGATAGTCTTAGTATGTTTGTGTGAAGTTTCCTTTCGAATTTCGGATCAAGTTATGACCAAAACAGTGCAATCTGTACCTTGCTGTCTCCATTGGTCGATCGATTGGTCGATCGGGCCGATAGACCAATCCAATCGACCAATGAGATCTGTTTTCCAGATTTAGGTCTTTCTTGCTCTATTTAAGTCCAATCTCGGGATTAGTTTGTCTCCTCTGCCTCCTAAGCCTCTGGAACGAGTTAGAACTCCATTCTAATCAATTTCCTTGCATCCTTGGTTGATCCCTCGCAAGAACTCAAGTAATCTTCTTCCTCTTGCATCAAAGGTATGTCTACACTCGCTTCTTCTTCTCCATCTCTGTTTTTCTTTCCTTTTGGGCTGACATAGTAGAGAAGATGATGCATTCTCTGTTGCAAACATCTCTCTACTCATCCCTCATGATCTTCCTAAGGATTAATGGCTAATGCAATGATCTTAACCATGATCATTGCAAGCTTTTGAAGGAATCATGATCTAAATCATGATCTTGTCTTTGTTCATCTTTTGATTCAAATTCTGATCTTCTTAGATCTGTTTTATTGATCATATTAGTAGTTAATCACTGTGTTTTCTTTACAAGAGTTGTAACCTGTCAATCTTTAGTTCTTTCTTCTTGATCATACCATGCTTTCTTCCAAAACCATAACTGATACATTTAGGGTAAGTTTTGTTTCCTTATTTAGATTCATGTTCTTCAGTCTTAGATCTATTTTTCTTGAAGATCTATGCATGCTTTTCATGATTTCTTTATCACAATCAATGTCTTTATCACAATCAATGATCCATCATCCTATCGTTCTTGTCCATGATTGTTACTATGAAATTCTTCAAGAACCATGATTGATCTAATTATGGTAACTTTTGTTTCCTAATTTGTAACTTGAAGACTTGATTTGATTAGTGTTTTGAAGTCCTCTATATACTAGGATACTTTCATAGTAGTTTCCCCCTTGTTTGGTACCCTTTTGAACCACCAAATTTGGCTCTATATTCTAAAAACTCTGATTTTGAAGGCCACTGTCTCTATTGGTCGACTCATTGGTCGACTCATTGGTCGACTGAGACAGTAGACCAATCCAATCGACCAATGAGTACAGCAACTCCAGATTTGGTCTGTTTTGGATGTTTTGATATCTTTCCTTCTAGGTTTCTTTCCTAATATGATATATATACTTGTTTAGGACCTTCTTGCCAAGTTTGGGAAGATTCTCCTTGATCCTTGGAGATTCTCTTCAAGTTATATAAGGTAAGGATGGTTACTTCTATAATAGCATAGATTGTGTGATTTTAGTTTCTATATTAGAATCTTTCGGATTTGTTACCATAGTTAGATTCTTTTATGAATATATTACTGCTGTATTTACTTCAATTACAGTAGCATTATTTACTTGCTTTCTTTAGTTTATGAAAGTCTTTATTTGTCAACTGTATATGAGATGAATCTTATTATGGTGTATTTTCTATATACTGTAAATGTGTATGATATGATTGATTTGTGATTGTGATTGATTAAGTATGGTTCGGGAAGGAGAGGTGTCCTTTTGACACTTCTGTCCTTGGACAACTACGGGAATATTATGGGATGTTTCCGGAGATGCCCTCTAGACACCTTCCTAAACTATTGGATGACATATTTAGGACTGTCTAGTAGTGTTTGGCTAGGATGTCCCATTATGTCAGACCCTAATCGGAGGGGTATTGAGACCGAACGACCCATGGTAGCAATGGGGATTCATGGGCGCTCAAGACTGGTAACCAACCCGTGAGAGGACAGGAATCACATTGTGGGGGCCATTTATTGGTAGGGTTGCATATGGATAGACTTGGGCTCACGGGCGCTCAAGACCGGTAACCAACCCGTGAGAGGACGTGAGAGCTTCCCGTTTACCATATGTGGATAACCAATAGGGTTGATGAGTCCGTAGTCAGGGACTATGAGGACTCTAGTGTGAAGGATACCGGAAAGGATCGTTAGGGACGAGGAATGGACGTATCTGGATCTGACTTGATGTAACTAAGTAGAAGACTTGCATTTGGCTAGGCTTAACCCTAACATGCGCCCAGGTACTTAGACCAATGGTGATGTGAGAGAGTGGTGACTTATACCCCCAGCCATGGAATGTCCCGAGGGATGCCGGACCCACTACCAATAGACGTTGTGTGATTGGACCTTCCCAAAGAAGTATGGTGCTATGACTTAAAGCATGTCTGCCAATAGAGACCAGCATACATAGAGTTAGATTCATACATTCATCGTTTGTCTCATACCATATTGCATTTATGTTTGTTTTGAAATCCTACCATTTATGTTATTATGGATTTAACTGCCTTACTGGGTTTCTTTCGAAACTCACTCCTTTTGTACCATATCTGTTGTTAGACTTCTCTGCAGGTTTGGAATACGATGGCGGTCCATATAAGGAAGCGCAAGGTGAAGAAGAGCCGACTGAAGATGTGGATTAGATTTCTCTTGTTTCTTCTAAGACTTATCTTTTACTTTACTTGTATTAGCTTAGAGCTTTACTTAGATTTCGATCTACCTTCCGCATATGTTGTGGAGTATATTTCCGCTATACTCTATAGTTGTCTTTTGATTTGGTATCATGTTTTCGCACTCTGATATTCTTAGCGATTCTTTTGAGATCTTTTCTTGAATTTTATTATTAACTTATTAGAATACAATGATTTGTTCTTGCTTTTGATTTGTTATTGTGCTAAATGGATATGATCGTTCCTAAACTTGATCTTTAGGGTTGTGGATCACACTCTTGGGTATACCAGTTAGGGTACCGGCTGGGAGGATGTGACACCCGAGGTCTCCCGGTAAAAGTGAGTATACTCCATTGAATGCTCCTCGTGCTGATATTTTAAATATCATCAAAAGGCGAAATATTTTGAAGTGGCCACCTAAAATTCCTTTGAAGCCTGGAGAGTAGTAGGATCGAGAAAAGTATTGCCGATTCCACAAGAACTATGGTCATTATACAAATGACTGTCGTCATCTAAAAGCAGATATTGAGAGATTAATATCTCAAGAACACTTGTCCAATTTTGTTAGCAGAAGCACGGAGGAGCCACGTGAGCCACACGCGGCTGCCCTAAAGGGATCATTCGGTTAGTTGGAATGATCAGGGAGGCCCGAAGTCTAAGAAGGGCAAGGAGGTGATTGAAGCTACTCGGTCACCGATCCTTACAATTCGGAGGACCGGAGCCCGAATCACTCCGGAGTTTGAAGACAAAATCCAAATTTATCCGAACCGGAGAGACACAGAAGCAGAAGAAGCCAAACGGTGAAGATTCTATCACCTTTGGCGAGGAGGATGAAAGGGGCGTTTGTCTACCTCATGATGATGCCATAGTCATCAAGGTAGAGATTGCACGCCGAGAAGTGCATAGAGTTTTGGTTGATACAAGGTCTGCAGCTGACCTAATTTCTTATGAAGTGTATCAAAAGCTGAAGGTGGGTGAGGACTTGATGGAGCCTTCATCCACACATTTATATGGTTTTGCAGGATCATCTGTGGTAGCGGAAGGATCTGTCCAGTTGGACTTATCTATTGGAAGTTTTCCTAAGGAAACAACCGTCCGAATCAATATTTTGGTGGTTCGGGAATGCACCTATAATGTTATCCTCGGGGCGACCATCTTTATCCAAGATAGGTGCTATTGTTTCGACAAAACACCTGAAGATAAAATTCCCGACTGATATGGGAATTGGTCAAGTTTCCTTTGACCAGAGGATCTCTCGGCAATGTTATGTTGTCTATTTAAAAGACAAGGAGGGTCCGAGGAAGGTGACTGCCCTACCTATAGAAGTTCGAGATGATCGGGAAGAAGCAGAAATGCAAAGGCCCGAGCCAGTGGAAAAGCTGGAACAAGTCCAACTGTGTACCAAGGATGAGAAAAAGATTACTTATATCGGGTTTGAGCAGCTGGAGGAATTCAAGGATGAGTTGAAGTTATTTCTTCAACAGAATAATGACGTATTCGCATGGTCTGCCAAAGACATGCCAGGAATCGATCGGGCTGTCGCAGAGCACAAACCGAAAAACCCAAAGGGAAACTAGTGATACGAGAAAAGGAGAAATTTCTCCATTGAAAAGTATGAAGCCGTTCGGGGTGAAGTTGAAAAACTGAAAAATTCTGGTTTCATAGAACCAATTGAATGCCCAACTTGGTTAGCTAACGTGGTAATGGTAAAAAAAGGCGAATGGGAAGTGGAGGATGTGTCACATCCTCCCAGCCGGTACCCTAACTGGCAAACCCGAGAGTGTGATCCACAGCCCTAAAGATCAAGTTTAGGAATGATCATATCCATTTCACACAATAACATAATCAAAAGAAATAACAAATCATAATGTTCAAGTAATTTATAATAAAAGTCAAGAAAGGATCTCAGAAGGATCACTATAGAATATCAGAGTGCGGAATAACAAGATACCAAATCAAAAGACAACTGTAGAGTATAGTGGAAATATACCCTACAAACACATGCGGAAGGTAGATCGAAATCTAAATAAAGCTTTAAGCTATTACAAGTAAAGTAAAATATAAGTCTAGAAGAAACAAAAGAAATCTAATCCACATCTTTAGTCAGCTCTTCTTCTCCTTCAGTCTTCATCTTCTCCACCTTGTGCTTCCTCATATGTACCGTCAAAGAAATCCGAACCTGTAGAGAAGTCTAACAACAGATTGTACAAAAAAGGAATGAGTTTCGAAAGAAACTCAGTAAGGCAAGTTAATCCATAACAACATAAATAACATGTGGCAAAACATAACAAGATGCAATGCAATATGAAACAAGTGATGTATGTATGCATCTAAACTCTATGTATGCTGGTCTCTATGGCAAACATGCTTTAAGTCATAGCACCATACTTCTTTAGGAAGGTCCGCTCACACCCTCAACCATATAAGATATCTTGGGGTTCCCTCAACCATTTAAGATATCTTGGGCAGCCGGTTGGTAATGGGTCCTGCATCCCTCAGGACAAATCATGGCAGGGGATTAAGTCAACACAATCTCTCACAACCATTTGGCATAAGTACCGGCGCATGTCAGGGAAAAGCCTAGCCCAATGCAAGTCATCTAGTCAGTTACATCAACTCGAGTCCAGATACTTCCATTCCTCGCCTGCGGGATCCTTTCCGGTATCCTTTCCACTAGAGTCACGGATATTACTCACCGGACTCATCAACCCTATTGGTTATCCACATATGGTAAACGGGAAGTTCTCATGTCCCCTCACGGATCATTTCACCTGTCTTGAGCGCCCATGAGCCCAAGTCTAGCCGTATGCAACCCTCCAATAAATGGCCCACACAATGTGATTCCCGTCCTCTCACGGATATAACTCACCGGTCTTGAGCGCCCATGAATCCCCATTGCTACCACGGGTCGTTCGGTCTCAATACCCTTCCGAATCGGGTCTGATATAACAGGGGTATATCCTAGCCAAATACTGCTAGACATACCTAGGTATGACAACCATTGATTCGGGAGAGCGTCGATGGGCATCTTCGGAGAACATCCCATACTATTCCCTCCGATGTCCAAGGACAGAAGCATCAAAAGGATACTCCCCAATCCCAAATCAAACTTAAGCAAACACATTCTCAGAACAGTCATGACATACACAACCAGCAGTTCATCATATACAAGAGAATGTAAAAGCAAAAATCAGATTAGGCAATAATACGTAATTCATATATCATGAATAATAAAAAGACAATATAAACAAGTGCTATTGTTCCCACAGTAGGAGATCAGAATTAAAATACAAAAACAGTAGGTAATCTCATAGTTTCATAAAGTAGAAACCAGAGAACAAGCATTCTATGTAGTTAAGGAATTAACTGTCCTTACCTTGATTATCGCCGAAGATATTCCAAAGATCAAAGAGAGAGACACCAAACATGGCAAATAAACCCCTAACAAGCATAGATACAACATTAGGAAAGATGCCTAAAAGATCAAAGAGAAAACGAATCAAACTGAGCGAAAATTGAAGCTACAAACTTCATTGGTCGATTGCCTTGGTCTCACTCGACCAACGGTCGACCAATCGAGTCGAGACGGGAATAGTGAAAACTGTTTTGGTCATAACTTCTTCGTTTGAAGTCGGATTGATCCGAAATTCGAAGGGGAACTTCCTAGATGTATTAGAATCATATGGGAAGATAAAATCATCAAGTCATGGTAAAAATATGGGTTCTTGATCTAACCCAAGAAACTAGGGTTTCAACCTTTATGGCTTTCAAGAAAAGGTTATGATCACAAGAAGAAAGGGAATGGTTGCAATCAAGAACATAATAAGAAAATCTTGTTTAGGTTAATAAAAACATTGCCCATGAGGTTGATGACCAAATACAACCTAACCCTAATGAAGACATGGGGGAGATCTTAGTCCGAAAATCAAACTCAAAAGGTCTATATCAAAGGGGTTAGGGTTTCATCATACATAACCGATGGCTCTCATGGAAAGGCTAGGGGTAATCAAGATTCACCCTAGGGAAAGAGAAACAAAGAATGCACAATCAGAAAAGGTGTTGGGAAGTTCCCAACAGATAAAAGAACATTAGGGTCTCAGATATGGTTACTTCTCATAAGAGTTGGTTACCTCCCATGAGAGTTACCCATAATTAACTCTCACAAAAACAACCCAAGATAGATAAAAGAACATCTCATTAGTATTTCAAAATCAAGAATGGAATTAGGAAGGGTCTACCAATGACAGAAAATAAGGTTCTCAATTAAAGTGAAAGGAAACAAATTCTAATCATACGATTAGGGATTTACTTACAAGGATCCGTGTATCCCACGGAAAGACTAGGGAGAATAAAGATTCACCCTAGGGAAAGAATTTACAATCAAGAAAGGTTTTGGGGAGGGTTCAATGAATTAACAGAAATAAAAGGGTTCCCAAATTGGTTAACCTCTCATGAGGGTTACCCAAGAATTTCCCCTCAAAATCTCTCCCTTTTGGCTAGGGTTGAGATCATGATGATGATCATAGATCTCAAAGGATGGAATGAGATCATGGAATAGATGGTTGCAAGGATGCATCATCTTTTTCCTGATCTCAATCAAGAAAAAGAACAAAGAAAGAATAATTTAGAAATCCTAATTAGGTTAAACATGGATCATGAAGAAAATATAGTATGATCAAGGATAAAGAATTAAAGATTGATAGGTTACAATTCTAGTAAGGGAAACACATTGATTGGAGGTTAACAAGATCAAACTAAGGGTTCTTGGTTTGATCCAAGAAGTTAGGGTTTCACCTTTTTTGGCTCGCAGGAAAAGGTTGAGATCGCAGGAGGGAGGGAATTGATGATAGGCCAATTACAACAAGAAGAATTAAAGAATATTGAATTTAGACCAACCTCCACATTACCCATGAGGTTTCCCTCATATGGGGGTTACCAAAAAGGTTCTCATGATGACCACACAAAGTTAGGGTTTCAAGGGTTAGGGTTTCCAGATTAGGGTTTCAAGAATTCAACTGGCTGGGGTTGAGATCATGATGATGATCATAGATCTCAAGGAACAAGATGAGATCATGGAGTGGATGGTTGCAAGAGTGCAACATCTTCTTCCTGATATCAACTAAGAACAGAATTAGAGAAAGAAAATCAGAGATAGAAGAAAGAGTGAGTATACACATACCTTTCTTTGCGAGGAGGATGAAGATTTCTTCAAGTCTTGTGAGAGATCACCAAGGAATGCAAGGGAATTGATTAGATTAGGGTTCTAACTCATTCCAGAGGCTTAGGAGGCATAGGAGGCAAAGTAATCCCGAGATTTGGACTTAAATAGAGCAGCCACGACCTAATTAGCAAAAACAGAACTCATTGGTCGATTGGATTGGTCTACTGGTTCAGTCGACCAATGAGTCGACCAATCAAAACAGCATGGTTCAAACAGGGATTCAGAGGGCTATACAAGGTCAAATTGAGTGAGGTTTTCTTCTACGAGTCAATCAAGAAGTCTAGTTTCCAGAAATACTTTCAGATCAAACATGGAAGTTCATTAGGTCCACCAACTAAGCTCACCTTCTTCGATGCGCAAGCAGGATTTGCCAGACATAGTTTAGCAACTTCGGATAGGGATTTGGAAGGTTATATGGGGTCAACTTGAGTGGGGTTTTCTCCTACAAGTCCATCAAGAAGTTTAGTTTTGGGAAGTATATTCATATTGGGCACAAGAGTTCATTAGGTATTTCAACTAATTCACCCCTCTTCGGTGCGCAGATTCAAAACTAACACTGACAATGCTCTCAAGTGAGGGGCATCATCGACAATGTCCATGGGCTTGGGTTCCGAAACCAAATCATCAACCAAAAGGGTCTACAAGCAACAAGATAATATCAAATCAAGGTCCAACTTTAAGGTGTAACATTTAAACTAACCCTTCTTTACCCAAAACGGGGGGGGGGGCCGGGGGGGGGTTGGGGGGGGTTGTCGGGGGGGTGGTGGGGGAAAAAAAAAATTTTAGGGGGGGTGTTTTAGTTTTTTTTTTTTTCTTTTGGTTTTTTTTTTTTTTTTTTTGGGGGGGGGGGGATATGAAACTCTAAGTTTCATGGATGCCTACTCAGGTTATAATCAGATCCTTATGAATAAGGAAGATGAGAAGTTCACGGCTTTCATGACTGATCGTGAAAGCTACTATTACAAAGTCATGCCATTTGGCCTAAAGAATGCAGGAGCTACATATCAGAGGGCCGTCAACAAGATTTTCAAAAATTTGATAGGGAAGAATGTTGAAGCTTATGTCACGCCCTCCCAGCCGGTACCCTATCTGGCATACCCGAGAGTGTGATCCACAGCCCGAAGATCAGGTATCGAGTGATCAACCTCCCACATAAACAATAACATAATCATGAACAATCATAACAAGAGTGCGGAAGATAAATCATAGATCCAATAAAGAAAGAATGAATCATAAATGAATCGGAATAATAGATATAATCGAGTATCAAACGAGATAAGTAAAGTGAGGCAAAAATCCCACTTTACAACCAGCGGAAAAGTAGCTCTAAAGAATAAACTAGACAAAACCTAATCCCAGTAGCTAGTACATTGGGTAACTAAATTGTTCTCCACTTTATAGACAACATCCTTGTAAGTGTAAATCTCATAAATGGCACAAGGACGCTTCCACTCAATGGTCGGACTAAGCATCGTACGGAGCATAACCACTCGCGGAATCTTCAGAGTAATTGTGGTAACCGCAATCACCTTCCTGGAGATATGCCTCTTCGCCTTGCGCTTCTTCATAGGGACCGTCATAGTACTCAGTACCTGCAGGATAGTCTAACAACATTGTACAATAAAGGAATGAGTTTCAAAGAAACTCGGTAAAGGCGATTAAAATCCATAATAACATAAATGGCAGGATTCCGAACAAACATAAATGCAATATGATATGAGACAAGCAATGAATGAATGAATCTAACTCTATGTATGCTTTGGTCTCTATTGGCGGACATGCTTTAAGTCATAGCACCGTACTTCTTTAGGAAAGTCCACTCACATCCTCAACCATTTAAGATATCTTGGATTCTCTCACGGATCATTTCACCGGTCTTGAGCAGCCGATTGGTAATGGGTCCTTCATCCCTCGGGACAAACCATGGCAGGGGGTTAAGTCAACACACTCTCTCACAACCATTTGGTATAAGTACTGGCGCATGTCAGGGTAAAACCTAACCAAATGCAAGTCTTCTACTTAGTTACATCAAGTCGGATCCGGATACGTCCATTCCTCGTCCCGACGATCCTTTCCGGTATCCTTCACACTAGAGTCCTCATAGTCCCTGACTACGGACTCATCAACCCTATTGATCATCCACATATGGTAAACGGGAAGCTCTCACGTCCTCTCACGGGTTGGTTACCGGTCTTAAGCGCCCGTGAGCCCAAGTCTAATCATATGCAACCCTACCAATAAATGGCCCCCACAATGTGATTCCTGTCCTCTCACGGATTGGTTACCGGTCTTGAGCGCCCATGAATCCCCATTGCTACCATGGGTCGTTCGGTCTCAATACCCCTCCGATTAGGGTCTGACATAACAGGACATCCTAGCCAAACACTACTAGACAATCCTAGATATGTCATCCAACGGTTTAGGAAGGTGTCCAGAGGGCATCTCCGGAAACATCCCATAATATTCCCGTAGTAGTCCAAGGACAGAAGTGTCAAAAGGACACCTCTCCTTTCCAAACCATACTTAAGCATACACATGCATCAATTCATATCATCACATATATGGTAACCTCATATATGGAAAGAAATCAATAATTGCAATCACCTTGTATATAATTGGTAAGTAAATCATACATGAGTCAATTCAATATGAATAAGTAATGCTACTGTAATCAAAGTTATGCAACAGTAGTATATCATTGTAAGAATCTAATTTAGGAATCATATCTATGATATTCAAATATAGAAACTAGATTCATGCTATCTATGTAATTAAGGAAATAACCATCCTTACCTTTTATAACTCGCAAAGGAATCCTAAGAAATCAAGTAAGATCTCGGCAAACTTGAGAAAAAGGTCCTAAACAAGTATATACAACATATTAGGAAAGATCCCTAACAGAAAAGATACCAAAACATCCAACATAGACCAATGCTGGAGTTGCTTGTACTCATTGGTCGAGTGGATTGGTCGACTGGTCGATCGACCAATCAATCGACCAATCGACCAATGCGAGACGATAACCAAAAAAAACAGAGTTTTAAGATATGAAATCCGAATTTGGTGGTTCAAAAGGGTACTAATCAAGGGGTTAACTACATCAGTAGTATTCTAACATATAGGGGACCTCAAAACACTAATCCAATCAAGATATCAAGATCCAAATTAGGAAACAAAAAGTTACCATAATTAAATCAACCATGGATCTTGATGAATTTGAAATAGAAAACAAAGACAAGAACAATAGGAGGATAGATCTTTGCTTCAGGTAAAGGTATCATGAAAACATACTTAGATCTTCATGGAATAAGGCTTAGAAGCATAAATCTAAATAAGGAAATAAAACCTACCATATATGTAACTACCATGCATCATGAAGAACACATAGTAAGGTAGAAGAGAACACTAGAGATCTATAGATTATGGATCATGGAAGGAAAACACAGTAATTAACTACTAACATGATCAACATAGAAGATCCAAAGAGATCAGAATTCAGATTAGAAGTTTAACAAAGATTAGATCATGGTTTGATCATGATTCCTTCAAAAGCTTGCAATGATCATGGTTAAGATCATTGTTCTAGCCTCAAATCCTTAGGATGATCATGAGAACATGTTCGAGAGATGTTTGCAACGAGAGAATGCAGCATCTCTTCTCTGTCTCAACTCAAAAAGGAAAGAAAAACAAAGATGGAGGAGAAGAAGAGAGAGTAGACATACCTTTTGATGCAAAAAGAAGAGTTTCGACGAAGATCCGTCAAGAAAACACCAAGGATGCAAGAGAGATGACTTGCGAGAGGTCTTTGGTTCGTTCGAGAGAGTTTGGAGGCAGCAAATACGAAGTGGACTCGAGATTGGACTTAAATAGAGCAAGAACAACCTAATTGCCAAAGACAGCACTCATTGGTCGAGTGGATTGGTCGATTGGTCCGATCGACCAATCGGTCGACCAATCTCGACAAGAAGACCAAAACAGGGAATTGAAGGTCCAGATCAAATCCAATCCTAAAGGGGTTTTGCACACAAGTCAAGTGACTTACCTAATAGGTAGAAATGCCTTCAAACCAAGATAGAGAGCACTCCAAGTCCATCAACTAATCAGATCTTCATCAGGATTCAGTTTCCATAAATAGAACCTCATCATCAACTTTCATGGATTCAAAGCCAGACACCAAGTCCTCTACTGGGATGGCCCAAAGCTGACTTCTTACTTTACTTCGGGTCATCGGACTTACAAATAACAAGGTTACCGGGTCAAGGTTAGGGCTGGGTTTTACAGCTTATGTTGACGACATGCTTGTGAAGAGCTTTACAAAAGTGAATCATATTGCAGATTTAACTGAGGTATTCTCAGTACTGCGAAAATATCAAATGAAGCTGAATCCAGAAAAGTGCACCTTTGGAGTTTCTTCAGGCAAATTTTTGGGCTTCATGGTGTCACAGAGAGGTATTGAGGCTAATCCTGCCAAAATACAAGCTCTGGTTGACATGGAGGCTCCCAAAACTGTTCATGATGTGCAGTGTTTAACAGGGAGAGTTGCCGCTTTAAATCGTTTCATCTCCAACTTTGGAGAAAAGTGTTTGCCGTTCTTCAAGGCACTCAAAGATTTGAGGGGCAGGAAGGAAGCAAAATGGACCGAAGAATGCCAGAAAACTTTCAAGGAGTTAAAAGATGCACTAGGACAACCACCGATTTTGTCTCGACCAGAGAAGGGGGAAATATTACAGCTATATCTAGCGACGTCCCTTTCAGCGGTCAGTGCAGTACTTGTTCGTGAAAAAGATAAAAAACAGTGGCCGATTTACTATGTGATTCATGTATTACTTGATGCGGAGACACGATATTCGCAGATTGAGAAGCAGGCTCTGGCTCTCATTATGGCCGCCAGGAAGCTAAGGCCATATTTCCAGGCTCATCCAATAGAGGTATTTACAACTTTTCCTCTCAGTAAAGTTCTTAATAAACCTGATTTGTCTTGAAGGATGGTGGCCTGGTCGGTTGAACTCAGTGAGTTCCAAGTGAGCTTTAAGCCCAGAACTGCAATCAAAGCTCAGGCACTAGCCGATTTTGTAGTAGAAACTACTGCACCAGTGGAGTCCACCATTGAAGATCCCATTATACCAACCACTTGGGAGGTATATGTGGATGGTTCGACTAATAAAGATGGAGCTGAAGCTGGAATTCTATTGAAAAGTCCAGCAGGATTTATTATTCGATATGCTTTGAGATTTGAATTCGAAGCAAGTAATAACAAAGCAGAATATGAAGCTCTGATAGTTGGACTTCGGTTGTCAAAAGCTCTGATAGGGAGACCAATTCTTTATCCTTGATCCGTAAGATGGCTTGCTGAGGAAGAAAACTTATTCAGCTACAAGCACGCCCTAATCCAACTTATGGATTAGGTTAATTGCCCTAATGATAGCAGACTCAAATTGACGGCTACTGCTTATCATTATCGAAGGGATAATCATCGCATAACCTAGAGGTTATCTCAAGAGTCCTCTACTAGTCCAAACTAGTAGAAGTCTATCGCTCAACAGATCTAACTGTTAAGATCCAACGACTACCCAAAGAAGGCTCAAGTGCATCCAACGAAGGAGATTCGAAGGTACACTCTATATAAACCTCACTGCCATACGAGGTGAGGGACTCAGACTCAGACTCAGATACATACTGGTATACGTAAACTATCAGGGGCTTACGATCTAGATCACCTTTCCCAGATCTTCATTCCTTAGCTCTGCGCTTCTAGCAGAGCCGTTTGTGATTAAGTTCATCAACTGACTTAGCCTTCGGAGGTGGACTCCTGACCCCCGCGGTCGGGCCACATCTGACGCTTTCATTTTGCAGGTCATCACGAGGAGATCTAAGGGCTGAGCAGATTTTGGACGCATCACATTCATGGTTAAAATTCAAAGCCTCTCAGTTGATGCTTTAAGGATTCTTCTTTTCCCATTCTCCCTTAAAGATAAAGCTAAGCATTGGCTTCATTTTTCGGACAATGTTAAATTTCCACGTGGGCAAGAATGCAACAGGAGTTCCTTAAAAATTCTTCCCCATTCGCCGTATCAATAGCCTTAGAAGAGCGATAACGAGTTTCTCTCAACAAGAAGGAGAACAATTTCATGCGGCATGGGAAATGTCACATCCAACCAGCCAGTACCCTATCTGGAATACCCAGAGGAGTGATCCACAGCCTCGAAGATAAATTTTAGGAACGATCATATCCACTTAGCACAATAATATAATCAAAATCAAGAACAAATCATTGATTCCACTAACTTAATAAATAAAGTCAAGAAAGGATCCTAGAAGGATCACAAAAGAACATGAGAGTGCGAAATGACAAGATACCAATCAAAAGACAACTGTAGAGTATAGCGGAAATATACCCCACAAACATACGCGGAATGTAGATTGAAATCTAAAGCAAAGTCTACAGCTATCAAACTTTAAAATATAAGTCTTGAAGAACAAGGTAAACTAGTCAAAATCTATGTCGGCTCCCTTTCTTCTTCAGTCTTCATATTCTTCATCGTAGGGTTGTGCTCTTGTAACTTTAGGTTAGCTTATAGCTCACGATTCCATCGGCAAACAAGACAATGCCAGCTGCCATCAATAGGAGCTGTCAATGTAGTCCAAACCTGTGAGATGGTTGGCCCACTAGTCATAACCTTCTCTAGAGACTTCCAGAGTTGCACCAAATACGGAAGGGTCCTCTGTACCGTGGCACGGGTTCTCTACCAAACTTGCAAAGTCATCTAAAAATAGGTCTCCCAAAGGGTAAGCTCAAAAAGAACTTAGCAAGTAATCCAACCACAATAAACATCTTCACACACACAATCCAAGGCAGCCATAAATGCAATGATATGAAACAAATAATGCAAGTATGCTTCTAACTCTATATATGTATGCTGGTCTCTATTGGCAGACACACTTTAAGTCATAGCACCATACTCCTCTGGGTGGGTCTCAAATCACTCTCCCTTAGCTTTCCCGGCATCTTGGGTTCTCCGTTTGGTAAATGGGTCCTGAAACCTTCCCGGATATCCTTGGTTGGGGTTCAGGTCAACACTCTCTCACGTCACCGTTTGGCCTGAGTACTGGTGCGTGTATAGGGATAATTTTAGCCCAATGCATGTCATCTACTGAGTCACATCTACTTAGGGTTAGATATGTCCATTCCTCGCTTCCAACGATCCTTTCTGGTATCTTTCCCACTAAAGTCACCGTCTCCTTCCCAGCTACGTAGGCTCTTAACCCTATTGGACATCCACACATAGTAAACGGGAAGCTCTCGTGTCCTTTCATGCTTCCCGCAATCTCAAGCGCCCACGAGCCCAAGTCTACCACATGGAACCCTACCAATGAATGGCCCCCACTGTAACAACCCCCGTATTTCTAACCCGGGATCCGTATTGCAGGTTCGAGAACCCGAAGGTTTAGCCGGGTAAATTTGTGGAGTGTCCGGATAAAAGTCCATGATCCATACCCTGAACCCATGGATCTGGATTCTCTTGATGAAGAGCCTGCCTTGCTTGGTAGTTGGACTTCTGGAAGGCAAGTGATGTCTAGAGATGTCCGAAATGAAGGTAAGACCTCCCCCATGTGTTCATTAGGGTTAGGTTGTACTTGGACATTAACCCCCTGAGCAAAGCACCCTTGTATAGAAATATTGTCACATCCACCCAGCCAGTACCCTACCTGGCATACCCGAGTGTGTGATCCACAGCCCCGAAGACCAAGTATTGAGTAATCAACCTCCCACATAGACAATAACATAATCATGAACAATAATAATCAATGTACAAAAGATAAACCAAAGATCCAAATAAGGAAAGAATGAATCATATATAATCAGAGTACGAAAGATAATCAAAGTGTCTAAATCAATAAGTAAAGTGAGGCGGAATCCCACTCTACAACCAACGGAAAAGTAGTTCGTAAATCAAAAGAAAGATTACAACTGTATCTAAAATAGGAAAGAAACTGAAGCATACTAAACTAAAGTTTATTCTACTTTATAGAGAACATCTTCATAAACGTAGACTTCATCAACTATGCTCAGATGTTCCCATTCCACATCAGGGCTAATCCTGATAACAAGCAAAACCACTTGAGGAATCCTCAATGTAATCTTCATGGTTGCCAGCACCTTGCGTGTAGTACGCCTTTCAGTTTGCGCTTCCTCGAATTGACTTTCATAGTCATCAGTACCTGTAGAGTAGTCTAACAAAACATTGTACAAAAGGAATGAGTTTCAAAGAAACTTAGTAAGGCAGTTAATCCATAACAACATAAATAGCAGGATTTCAAAGCAAAGTAACATGCTATATGATATGAAACACATGATGCAATATGATTCTAACTCTATGTATTCTGGTCTCTAATGGCAAACATGCTTTAAGTCATAACACTGTACTTCTTTAGGAAGGTCTCATCACACAATGCCTTTTGGTAGTCGGTCCGGCATCCCTCGGGACATTCCATGGCTGGGGGTTAGGTCACCACTCTCTCACATCACCATCGGTCTAAGTACCGGCGCATGTCAGGGTCAAAGCCTAGCCAAATGCAAGTCTCCTACTCAGTTACATCAAGTCAGATCTAGATACGGCCATTCCTCGCCCCTGGCGATCCTTTCCGGTATCCTTCACACTAGAGTCCTCATAGTCCCTGACTACGGACTCATCAACCCTATAGGTCATCCACATATGGTAAACAGGAAGCTTTCACGTCCTCTCACGGGTTGGTTACCGGTCTTGAGCGCCCGTGAGCCCAAGTCTAACCATATGCAACCCTACTGATAAATGGCCTCTTTCAAGTATCCACAATGTAATCCATGTCCTCTCACGGATTGGTTACCGGTCTTGAGCGCCCATGAATCCCCATTGCTACCATGGGTTGTTCGGTCTCAATACCCCTCCGATTAGGGTCTAACATAACGGGACATCCTAGCCAAACACTACTAGACAACCCTAAATATGTCATCCAACAGTTTAGGAAGGTGTCCAGAGGGCATCTCCGGAAACATCCCATAATATTCCCATAGTAGTCCAAGGACAGAAGCGTCAAAAGGACATCTCTCCTTTCCAAACCATACTTAAGCACACACAAGCATCAATCCATAACATCACATATATGGTAACTTCATATATGGAAAGAAATCAATAATAACATCCATCTTGTATAAAACGGGTAAGTAAATCATACATGAGTCAATTTAATATAAACAAGTAATGCTACTGATATCAAGATAGTACAACAGTAGTATAACAATGTAAGAATCTAATTAAAGAAATAAACTAACAAGATTCAAATATAGAAACTAAGATATGCAATCTATGTAGTTAAGGAAGTAACCATCCTTACCTTTTATAACTCACAAAGGAATCTTAAGAATTCAAGTAAGATCTTGACAAACTTGAGAAGAAGGTCCTAAACAAGTGTACACAACATATTAGGAAAGATACCTAGAAGGAAAGATATCAAAACATCCATAACAGACAAAATATGGAGTTGCTGTACTCATTGGTCGATTGGATTGGTCTACTGTCTCAATCGACCAATCAGTCGACCAACCGAGATAGTGGCCTTCAAAATCAAAGTTTTTAGAATATAGAACCGAATTTGGTGGTTCAAAAGGGTACTAAACAAGTTGTAAACTACAATGGCAGCATCCTAGTATATAGAGGACTTCAAAACACTAATCGAATCAAGTTTTCAAGTTACAAATTAGGAAACAAAAGTTACCATAATTAGATCAATCATGGTTCTTGAAGAATTCAAAGTAAAAATCATGGACAAGAACAATGGGATGATGGATCATTGATTGTGATAAAGAAATCATGAAAAGCATGCATAGATCTTCAAGAAAATAGATCTAAGACTGAAGAACATGAATCTAAATAAGGAAACAAAACTTACCATAGATGTATCAGTCATGATTCTTGAAGAAAGCATGGTATGATAAAGGAGAAATAACTAGAGATTGATAGATTATAGATCTTGTAAAGAAAACACAGCGATTGACTACTAGTATGATCAATAAAATAGATCTGAGAAGATCACAATTTAAATCAAAGATGAATGAAGACAAGATCATGATTTAGATCATGATTCCTTCAAAAGCTTGCAATGATCATGATTAAGATCATTGCTTTAGCCATTAATCCTTAGGAAATCATGAGGGTTAAGTAAAGAGATGTTTGCAACAGCGAATGCAGCATCTTCTCTACTGTCTCAACCCAAAAAGGAAAGAAAACAAAGATGAAGAAGAAGAAGAGAGTGTAGACATACCTTTTTGTGTAAGAACACGAGTTTTGACGAAGATCTGTCAAGATAAACACCAAGGACACAAGGGAGATGACTTGCAGAGGTCTCTGGTACGTTCCAAAGAGTTTGGAGGCAGCAAATACGAAGTAGACTCGAGATTGGACTTAAATAAAGCAAGCAAGACCTAATTAGCAAAAACAGAACCCATTGGTCGATTGGATTGGTCGACTGGTCCAGTCGACCAATCAGAACAGCAAGACCAAAACAGGGAAATGAAGGCTCAGATCAAATCCAAACATCAAGGGGTTTTGCACACACACCAAGTGACTTACCTAATAGGTAGAAATGCCTTCGAACCATGATAGAGAGCACTCCAAGTCCATCAACTAATCCGATCTTCATCAGGATTCAGTTTCCATAAATGGAACACTATCATCAACACTCATGGATTCAAAGCCAGTCACCAAGTCTTCCACTGGGATGGCCCATAGCTGACTTCTTGCTTTACTTCGGGTTGTCGGACCTACAAACAACAAGGTTTCCGGGTCAAGGTTAGGGCTGGGTTTCACAAATATACTAGGGGGCGGTTGCTAGTGGCGGTTGATTAGACCAAGTGACCGCCCCAAGCGACCGCCTGGTCTTGGTTACGAGGTTTTGCCCTATTTTGCCCCCAGACTTCTATAAATAGCAACCCTCGTCTATTTTACGAATATTATATTCCGGATTGTTGTTTTTGGTGGTTAGGCGGCTGTGGAGACTTACTGGAAGGTGATCTGAAGTGTTGTTAGTGTTCCAGAAGATTCTACTGTCTTTTATAGCTGATCTAGTTGAGGTAAGTGATTCTCTGTTCACTCATATTTCCCCATTGGCTATGATTAAAGTAGATTAGTGTTCCTCTTTGGTTGTTCATGATCTTTCTATTACAGTACCTACCTTTTTAATGATCTTGATGAGATCATATCCAAAAACGAAACCCTGCTTTCGTGAAAAGGGTTGATCTAATCAAGAGGAAGGTTCTGAGTAACCAATCTGGTGTCAATTGTTAGGTTTAGTATCACCCTTTTTTGTGGGAGTGATAGATTTGAAATTCGGACTATGATCATCCAAAATTCGGATTGAAATCAAGACGATCGAAGCCTAAGTTTCGGATTAAAACTCACTATTTGTTGGGCGGTCATTAGTGGCGGTCATCAAACCAAGCGACCGGCTTGTTTCCAATGACCAAGTGACTTTTGGATTTGGTCTGATTTGATTCATTCGACTTACATATTATTGTAACCCTGTTTATAGGTGTTCTCTGTTTCAAGTAAAAGTTTCATAATTGTTTCTGGTTGGCGATCTAGAGGAACTCTACTTATTTACAAGTAATGACATACAATCCTATCTTTATGTAATGACTTGAACATGTTAGTCCAGTGTCTGTTATTACTGTTCTTTCATTTCATATACTGATGTAACCTTGTTTAACATGTTGATCTTATTATATGCTTGCTGTTTGTATTGTCTTACATATACTTTGTCAATTATGAATGTGATATGATGATGGATGATAGTTTGTGGTTCTGATGGAAGGGGTATTCCATTGGGATATCTTGGCTTGAGATATCAAAGGGCTCTAGTATGGGACACATGCTCACTGATGTCTCCAGCATTGTCATAACTACTGGATGACATACCTAGGTAGAGTCTAGAGTTGAATGGCTAGGTACCCCACATGCTACTACCCTTTCGGTAGGGGAATTGAAGCCAATGACACATGACGGCAGTGATGTGACTTTGGTCCACTGTTGGTCATACAATGGTAGGGTTGCATATGTTAGGGTTGAGCTCATGGATGTCCAAGGAACGGACCAGGTGTCGTGAGGAGTCATGAGAGCATTCCGCCCCATTCCGCCCCAACAATATGTGGATGACCATAGGGTTATGGAATGGAGTCCAATAGCGGTATCCAGTCCGTGAGGGTTCTCATTCCTAGGTTGCGAAGGATACTGAACCGAGTTGGTTGGTGCCATAGGGGATGTATCTGGACTTCATTTAGTGTATTACCATTATGACTTGCATTGGATAAGAAACCCCGACATGCGCCAGTACTCATGCCAATGGTCGTGGTGAGAGAGTGTTGACTTAACCCCAGCCATGGTTGAGAGCCAGGTGTGGACTTTCCATTTTACCCAAGATCCCTACAGAGGTAACCAGTCCTTGTCGGATCAGAGTGACTAGACCTACCCAGAGGAGGGCTGGTGTTATATCTTAAAGCATGTCAACTGTTAGAGACTTGCATAGTTAGATCTTAGCAGTATTCATACTTTGCATTTCATACATATCATATATTCATTTCTAATGGTTTGACATATGGATGGGAATTATTGTTGTTCTTACTGAATTCGTCAAAACTCATTCCTTTATTTGTCTATGTTTTATTAGCCTGTAAAGATGGAGGATATTCACCGGAGGATGGATTGGTTTCCTATGAAGGAACCTTCTCGTAGGAAATGGAGATAGCATGTGCAAGAGCCCTTGCGAGTGCATGGAGTGCGCTTATAGCACTCATTGATGGGCGGAGGAAACAAGTTGCCAAGCAGTTTGCTCACCGTATGGAGAAGAATTGGAGAACCCCTTTTCTAGAAATACATGAGAAACATTATCTAGCTTTAGAGAAAGAAACTGGAAAGAAAATCATTTAATTCTTTTTTATTGTTTCCGCTGAACTTATATTCTTTTTTATCATTTATTCTTTCATTGATTATTTTATTGGAGTATTTGGACTCCTGTAATCCTTTTATTTAATTATTGAACTTATTCTTGCTCGTGATTGTCTTTACTTGCATTTATTATTATTGATAGACTAAAATCGTGGATCCTGTGACGGATCACTCCCACAGGTTGTCGGGCGGGTAACCAAGACCGGCGGGTGGGGTGTGACACCCATAATGTGATTCATGTCCTCTCACAGGTTAGTTACTAGTCTTGAGCACTCACAAATCCCCATTGCTGCCATGGGTCACTCAGTCTCAATTCCCCTTGCGGTAAGATCAGATATGACAAGGGTTTCCTAGCCAAACACTTCTAGACATACCCTAGGTATGTCACCCAGTAATCAGGGAAAGCGCCAAGGGGCACCATAGGAATGCATCCCATACCACCTCCACTGGTGTTTAATGACAGAAACGCCAAAAGGGCATTTCCCATTCCCCAATCACAATCTAGGCATTCACATCACATCATGCTTTCATACATATCACAATCAAGTCCAAATCACATTCAACATCATTCATGATTCATTCCAATATGCAAATCACAATATGAGTAACCTACTGTAATTGCAAAAGTAATGTAATGTAAAGAACATAAAACAATAGTAGTTAAATCATACATTCAAAACACATCATAACAAGGTATGTAAATATGCATATTGTGAGTGGAGTACTCACCTTGAATTCGACTTCATAAACTTCGAGAAAGAGATCAATGGGCAAGTCCAAGATCACCAAAATAACCCTAACAAACATGTATTGAGCATAAGAAACAAATCCTAACAATCGGAGATGAAATGGAAGAAAAATAGAACAAAATTGAGGTCACTGACTCTATGGGTCGATTGGTTGGCAGCTTGGCCCAGTTGACCAAGTGAACAGTACATGACAACAAACCCTAAATCAGTCATAACTTCTTCATTTGAAGTCTGATTACTCCAAAATTCGAAGGGGAGTTCCCCAAAAACATACTAAGACTATCTAAGAATGTCTAAGCATCAAACATGGTCAAGAAGATAGAGTTCTAATTGAACCATGAAACTAGGGTTTTACCGCAAACAATCCGTGTATCCCACAGAGAGACTAGAGAGAATTAGGATTCACTCTAGGGAAAGAGAGAATAGTATTTCAAAATCAAGAATAGGAATTGGGTAGGGTCTAACAATGAGAGAAAACAAGGTTTTCAATTGGATACCCTTTCTTGAAGGTTACCCTAAAATTTCCTTAAAAATAAACCCAGGGTAGATTCACAAAGTATAAAGGGAAAAGGGATTCACCCACAAATTATGGGGATAGAAGGAAAGGTTATAACAATGGTGTGAGACCTTTTCCACAATCACAAAGAGAGGTAGAAAATTAAGGAAAGAGTAATCAAGATCTCAGATAAGATCAATTACATAGAACATCACCATATGGCTTCAAGAAACATAGAGTGAATGGGGGGATTCACTCTAAGAAAGAAAGAATAGTAATTCAAAATAAGAATTGGCCTTGGGAAGGGTCCAAAAAATAAAATAAAATCAAGGTTCTCAAATGGGATATCCTTTCTTGAAGGTTACTGAAAATTTTCCTTAACAATAAACCCAGGGTAGATTCACAAAGAGAAAAGGGAAAAGAGATTCACCCAAAAATTATGGGTAACAAATAACAATAAGTCTTTTGTAGGAATAAACAAAGGAGTAAATATAACATGCTTTGAAATCAAAAAAAATTAGAAGGGTTAACAAATCATGAAGATCACACTTGATTTCCCAGCGAAATCATTATGTGGAGAATTCACAAGGTTATAAAGTGTAGATCCACTCTAGAACTGCAAGGATAGAAGGATCAGTCATGGGAATAACTTAAGATCATCCTCCTATCAAAGGGAATAGAAGACACTGGAATAAATAGTAGAGAAAATAGATCAGAGAAGAAACAGATCAATTACTAACCTTACAGAAGAAGATTCAACGGAGAAACTCTAATGGATGCTTGGGGATCTTCCTTGGCTTTGAAGAGGAGGTTCTAAGGTCCTTCCCACATTCTCCAAAGGCTTAGGAATATAATGGGGTTAATTACCACGAAATTCCAATAAATAGAGCTTCAAAACCCTAAAAAAATAGAGTTTTACCAAACTGCCCCTGCTTGGGCAACTTGCCCAAAAATAGGGATTTCAAGCTCTAAACTTCAAAATTTTCGATGGGGCTTCTTCCAACTCAACAAGCAACTTACCTAGCATTGAGGGACCTTCCAAAACCTGTCCAACTAGGCCTCAAGTCCATCAACCAAGCTCTTCAACACTAAGATGCAATTCAACTCCAAAATAGAAAAGGTTTCCAAAAGGGAACTCCATCATCAATATCCATGGGTTTTGGGTCAAACATCATGTCTTCTACTGAGATGGCCCACAAAGACTTCTTCCTTCACTTCGAGACTTCAGATCTACACTAAGGGAGATGTCTGACTTGACTTCCTAAGACCTTCCAAGGATAACAACACTGTATTCAAGGTCAAACATCAAACAAGCTTTTCTTCATCCAAAACAAACAAGGTGTTCAGGTGCTGGATTTCACAGGAAAGACTCAAAGAAGTACTTAGAAAGTGCCCCCACCATGTTATTCCTAAATGGAAATTGGTTCAATGCTTTTATGATGGCCTTAGAGACCCACATAGGCAAATCATTGATTCTTCTTGTGATGGGACTTTCATGCACAAGAATGAGAATGAGGCATGGGAGCTTTTTGAGACCCTGCCTCAGCATCTAGAATTGAAATTCTGTCCACCGGGAAACCAAAGAGGAGCGGTCTCTATGAGATCAATCCTACCATTGAGATGAGCAGTAAGGTTGACTTGCTATCAAAGAAATTGGACTATCTCTTGTCATTAGGACAACAAACCCCATCTCCACTTTCTACAAGTTTCTCTCCACCTAATCAGATTAAAGCATGTGCTTTATGTTCTAGCCTATCCCATCATGTCATTGATTGCTATTTGACTATACAATACCCTAAGTTTGTTAAGGAGCATGCACATTTGGCCCAAGGAGTTTCTAAACTAGGCAATGATCCGTATTCCAATACCTACAACCCAGGATGACGAAACCACCCCCATTTTTCATGGCAAAACTCAATGCCCTATCCCTCTAATCATATACCTTATAGGCCACTTCCATTTAATATGCAACAAAATTCCTATAGGAATGAGCAACCATCATCTCCACAACCCTTATAGAATTCATCATTTGAAGATAAGGTACTAAAGGCACTTAGTAGACTAAAGCAAAACACTCAATTGTTACATTCTCATTCTCAGTCCATTAACAAATTAGAAACCCAACTTGGTTAACTAGCTGATGCCATCAGTAGGAGGGAGGCTGGCCAGTTACCTAGTCAACCAATAGATAATCCTAATCATCAAATTGGGTCAAGGAAAGAACAAGTCCAAGCAGTCTCTGTTTTAACACATGGTGGGAAGGAATATTATGCACATTTGCTTACTCCTAAGCCATTGCCTATTAATCTTGAGAATCGAGAAGAGGTTGATTTGACCCATGAGAATGGTGATGATGCACACAAACCTAATAAAGAGACACCACCTGTGAGTATTCCCCATCAATTTCTTCATAAAGGGTTGCACATTCCAATTGTCAAGGATCCTACTCCTGAGTCTTACACTCCAAAAGCCCCCTTCCCTGAAGCTCTTAAGTCCTCAATTCCACATTATAGAAAGAATGCTAAGATGCAAGAGATGATTGACTTATTCCAACAAGTTCGTATCAATCTCCCACTATTGGATGCTATCAAGCAAGTCCTAGCTTATGCTAAGTTTCTAAAAGATTTATGCAACCAAAAGCATAAGTTAAAGACTCAAATACCTAAAATTATGCACCTAACTGAACAAGTCAGCTTGGTAATTTCCAACCAACTACCCCCTAAACTTAAAGACCCAAGTACACCTTTAATTTCATGTGTCATTGGAGATCTATCCATAAGTAAAGCATTACTTGATATGGGAGCCAGTGTGAATAATTTACTCGATTCAGTTTATGATAGGTTTGGTCTAGGAAATTTGAAACCCACTGATGTGATTCTACAATTAGCTGACCGCTCAATCAAATGACCCCGTGGGCTACTTGAAAATATTGTGGTAAAGGTTGAGGATCTATATTTTCCTGTTGATTTTCTGATCCTAGATATGGACAATACAACTACCAATAAATTACCACCAGTCATTCTTGGACTGCCCTTTTTAGCCACTGCATATGCTTGCATCAATTGTAGATTGGGTGTCAAGCACATATCATTTGGCAATAAGAAACTTAGAGTCAACATCTTCAATGCATCCTTAAGCTCAAATAGGGATGAAGAGTGCTTTGAGATTAACCTTATTGATGAGGTAGCGGCTGATTATACTCCAAACATGTCTATTGACGATCCCCTGTAGCATTACTTTCCATTTGGGGACTCTAACCTGAATATTGAGGAAGTCAATACATTGTTGGACTCTTCCACTTCTTTGGAGCAGTCCCCATTCACATTTAGATTCAAGCCTCCACCTCCATTGGTTGCATCTCCCCAACCCTCATCTTTCATATATCTACCTAAGTTGGTTCTTAAACCTCTCCCTTCCAATATTAAGTATGCATTCTTAGGACAAAAGGAAACCTTGTCTATCATTATTTCTTCTGATCTATCACCTAGGCAAGAGAACCAACTTTTACAAGTGCTTTCTGCATTCAAGGCAGCCATTGGCTGGTCCTTAGATGATCTTAAGGGCATAGACCCTTTTATATGTATGCATAGGATATATTGTGAGGATGGAGCGAAACCCTAGAAGGATCTTCAACATGGTCTGAATCCTAATATGAGCGTAGTGAACAATGAGGTGATTAAGTGGTTAGATGCCAGACTTATCTTCTCAATCTCTAATAATGATGGGGTTAGTCCTACCCAGGTTGTCCCTAAGCAATCCAGCATCAATGTGTTTCCAAATGACAACAATGATCTTGTTCCAAATTGTACTACTATGGGTTTCTAGAATTGTTTTCAAATACAACTCTCAAACTATGTCTCATAAGAAAAATAACAGAAACAAGATTCCACCGAATGTCTGGGGTATATAGCACATCATGGAGTAATAGCGTTCAGCCACCCCGAAAAACTAATTTGCACGTGCCAACGCCATAGACCTCCACACTCGAGTTGTTCCCCATCGTTATTCTTCTACTTCCTCTTGGAATACGACGGTATTCCATGAAGCTTGAGCGTTCCCTTGTTATGTATTCTGTCGCACCTGAATCAACAATCCAAAAAAGAATTAATTCCACAAGCATTGAAGTGCTTGTTGCATAACAAGATGAGGTATAACACAAAGCACATACCACCTGCTCAATGCAATCACGAGCAAAGTGACTAAGCTTCCAGCAATTACAGCAAATCACAGGCGATTTCCACACCTCTGGTCCCCCTGGAACGCTTGGGGCCATTCTTGTTTCCGTTCCCACCCTTATTGCCTTGCTTGGAACGTTGAGGTTGAGCCTTATCCCTCTTGTTCTTGAAGCCTGCACCCTTATTGGTGCTTGCTTTAGCAGCAAATGCCTCATTGGGAGAGGCATCAACCATCATTCGATCCTCTTCAAGCTCAAGGTGCTTGCAACTTGATAAAATGTCTTGACATCATCAACATGAGTCAAGAAGATCTTCATGTGCTTCCAAGTCTTGCGCAATGACCTAATGACTGCAAAGACTTGATCATCATCAATCTTTTGGCACCCACATGCACTCAACTCACTTATCATGTTCGACCTGATGAATACATGTTGCATTATGGTATGACCCTGGCACATCTTATAAACAACAAAAGTGAGTCCGAGCTAGCGGCCTCTACTTGTGAAACCCTGCCCTAACCTTAACCCGGATACTCTTTGATTGTAGGTTCAAAGACCCGAAGTAGAAGTGAAAGTCAACTATGGGCCATATTGGTAGAAGATATAGTGTTCGACTTCGAACCTATGGAGATTGAAGATGATGCCCCATACTTGAAGACAGTGTTGGATATAGAGAAGACTGCACCTTGATGAATAGAAGATTAGTTGATGACCTTAGAGCTTGGTGGGATATGATTCAAAGCCATTTTTCCATGCTAGGTATGTTATAGAATATGTGTTTAAAGTTTCGTTTGATTACGAGTAGTGAAAGACCCTCAAATCCCTATTTTTGGCTTTGCTGTCAGCCTGGGTTGAGTGCTTGGGTCGACTGGCCAATGCTACCCAGCCAATCGACCCAGAGTTGCTAAACTCGAACAGAATCTTCTGTTTTGAGAATCTTGCTATATATACCCCATCACTTCGTGATTTTAGTATCCCTAGCCTCCATAACACTTAGAGAACGAAGGGAAACCATCTCCAAGCCTCCAAGAGTGAAGAAGAAGACCTAATCTTGCAATCTTGCAAACTCTCTCTCTTGTTCTTCAATTAAAGGTTAGTAATCTATCTTTTATGTTAATGATTTATTCCTTCCATGATCACTCTCATTTCTGAACTGAGATTATGATGAAGATGCTGCAACCTTGTAGTCATATCTTTACACTCTCTTTTCATTCTCTTGTGCTAAGATCATCTCTTTCATTCTTGACATGATTCTTATGAAATCTTCTTAAACTATGATAATATTTCCTATTTTGATTCATTCTAGCATTATAGATGCTTCTCTATGATTATTCATACCTCTGATCTACTGTGTTCTTGTACTAGAATGAGATCTAATCATCTCTAGTTCATCTCTTTCATTCACTATGATTTTTACCAAAATAGAAACTATGGTTCTAAATTAGTAAGTAATGTTTTAATGGTGGTTTGATGTCTAAATTATGCTTTTTAGGCTTAGACTACTGTGTTAGACAATCCCTCCAAGTTTCGTCGCATTCCGGTTTGTGTAGCATAGGTTTCGGATCAAGATTCTATTTTTATTTTCGGATTTGCTATTGGGCAGATTGCCTGGGTCGACTGGAGCACTCAACCCAGCCAATCAACCCGCAACAGCAGAATCTGTTTTCTTCGTCCGATTTGATTCGATTCATGCTTATTCTTTTAGGACTACTTCCTAATGATTGTGTGATGCTATTCTAGGGTTTATTTGCTAATTTTGGATTCATCCTCTTGTCCGTTCGGAATATTCTCGGATCTATTTAAGGTAAGGAAAGTTGTTACCATATTAACATAGATTTGCATAGATTTAGTTTCTAATTCAGGAACTACTTAGATTTGCTACTGTTATGTTAGTTTCTATTATGATATGAATGCTACAAGTACATTAGGATCTTATTTCCTTATTTACTTTATGTATTGGATTATGTATGAATACTTTACTCATGTATGTTTTCTTATTTATTTAAGCTTGTCTTATTATACTCTTTCATATAATGAGATATTTGTCGTGGATGATATGACTGAATTATGATTGTGATTGCTTAGGTATGATTTGGGATTGGGGAATGTCCTTTTGACATTTCTGTCCTTGGACCTCATTGGGAGTAGTATGGGATATTTCCAATGTTGCCCTTTGACGCTTTCCCGGATTATTGGTTTTCATACCTAGGACTTGTCTAGCAGTGTTTGGCTAGGTTATACCCTTGTTATATCAGACCTGAATCGGAAGGGTATTGAGACCGAACGACCCGTGGTAGCAATGGGGATTCATGGCTGCTCAAGACCGGTGAGTTATATCCGTGAGGGGACATGAATCACATTGTGGGTACCATTTGTGGGTAGAGTTGCATATGGATAGACTTGGGCTCATGGGCGTTCAAGACCGGTAACCAATCCGTGAGAGGACATGAGAGCTTCCCGTTTACTGTATGTGGATGATCTATAGGGTTGATGAGTCCATATTTGAGAGAGTCGGATACGCTGACTCTAGTGTGAAGGATACCGGAAAGGATCGTCAGGGGCGAGGAATGGACGTATCTGGATCTGAGTCGATATGACTAAGTAGAAGACTTGCATTGGGCTAGGCTTTACCTTGACATGCGCCAATACTTAGACCAAACGGTGATGTGAGAGAGAGGTGACTTAACCCCTAACCATGGATTGTCCAAGATGGATGAAGGACCCACTACGGCGTTATGTGATGAGACCTACCCAAAGAAGTATGGTGCTACTGTCACGCCCTCCCAGCCGGTACCCTATCTGGCATACCCGAGAGTGTGATCCACAGCCCGAAGATCAGGTATCGAGTGATCAACCTCCCACATAAACAATAACATAATCATGAACAATCATAACAAGAGTGCGGAAGATAATTCATAGATCCAATAATGAAAGAATGAATCATAAACGAATCAGAATAATAGATATAATCAGAGTATTAAACAGATAAGTAAAGTGAAGCAAAAATCCCACTTTACATCCAGCGGAAAAGTAGCTCTAAAGAATAAACTAGACAAAATCTAATCCCAGTAGCAAGTACATTGGGTAACTAAATTATCCTCCACTTTATAGACGACATCCTTGTATGTATAGATCTCATAAATAGCACAAGGACGCTTCCACTCAATGGTCGGACTAAGCATCGTAAGGAGCATAACCACTCGCGGGATCTTCAGAGTAATTGTGGTAACCGCAATCACCTTCCCGGAGATATGTCTCTTCGCCTTGCGCTTCTTCATAGGGACCGTCATAATACTCAAGTACTGCAGGATAGTCTAACAACATTGTACAATAAAGGAATGAGTTTCAAAGAAACCCAAGTAAGGCGATTAAAATCCATAATAACATAAATGGCAGGATTCCGGAACAAACATAAATGCAATATGATATGAGACAAGCAATGAATGAATGAATCTAACTCTATGGATGCTGGTCTCTATTGGCGAGACATGCTTTAAGTCATAGCACCGTACTTCTTTAGGAAAGTCCACTCACATCCTCAACCATTTAAGATATCTTGGATTCTCTCACGGATCATTTCACCGGTCTTGAGCAGCCGATTGGTAATGGGTCCTTCATCCCTCGGGACAAACCTTGGCAGGGGGTTAAGTCAACACACTCTCTCACAACCATTTGGTATAAGTATCTGGCGCATGTCGGGGTAAAACCTAGCCAAATGCAAGTCTTCTACTTGGTTACATCAAGTCGGATCCAGATACTTCCATTCCTCGTCCCCGACGATCCTTTCCGGTATCCTTCACACTAGAGTCGGCGTATCCTATGGCACCGACCAACTCGGACTACGGACTCATCAACCCTATTGGTTATCCACATATGGTAAACGGGAAGCTCTCACGTCCTCTCACGGGTTGGTTACCGGTCTTAAGCGCCCGTGAGCCCAAGTCTAACCATATGCAACCCTACCAATAAATGGCCCCCACAATGTGATTCCTGTCCTCTCACGGGTTGGTTACCGGTCTTGAGCGCCCATGAATCCCCATTGCTACCACGGGTCGTTCGGTCTCAATACCCCTCCGATTAGGGTCGACATAACAGGACATCCTAGCCAAACACTACTAGACAATCCTAGATATGTCATCCAACAGTTTAGGAAGGTGTCCAGAGGGCATCTCCGGAAACATCCCATAATATTCCCGTAGTAGTCCAAGGACGAAGTGTCGAAAGGACACCTCTCCTTTCCCAAACCATACGTAAGCATACACATGCATCAATTCATATCATCACATATATGGTAACTACATATATGGAAAGAAATCGATATTACAATCACTTGTATAACATTGGTAAGTAAATCATACATGAATCAATTCAATATGAATAAGTAATGCTACTGTAATCAAAGTTATGCAACAGTAGTATATCATTGTAAGAATCTAATTTAGGAAACATATTCATGATATTCAAATATAGAAACTAGATTCATGCTATCTATGTAATTAAGGAAATAACCATCCTTACCTTTTATAACTCGCAAAAGGATCCTAAGAAATCAAGTAAGATCTTGGCAAACTTGAGAAGAAGGTCCTAAACAAGTATATACAACATATTAGGAAAGATCCCTAACAGAAAATATATCAAAACATCCGAAACAGACCAATTCTAGAGTTGCTGTACTCATTGGTCGAGTGGATTGGTCGAGTGGTCCAGTCGACCAATCAATCGACCAATGCGAGACGATAGAGCCTATAAAATCAGAGTTTTAAGATATGAAATCCGAATTTGGTGGTTCAAAAGGGTACTAATCAAGGGGTAGACTACATCAGTAGTATTCTAGCATATAGGGGACCTCAAAACACTAATCAAATCAAGGTATCAAGATCCAAATTAGGAAACAAAAAGTTACCATAATTAACTCAAACATGGATCTTGATGAATTTGAAATAGAAAACAAAGACAAGAACAATAGGAGGATGGATCATTGCTTTCGGTAATGAAAACATGAAAACATACATAGTCTTCATGGAATAAGGCTTAGAAGCATAAATCTAAATAAGGAAATAAAACCTACCATATATGTACCTATCATGCATCATGAAGAACACATAGTATGGTAGAAGAGAACAACTAGAATTCTATGGATTATGGATCATGGAAAGAAAACACAACCATTAACCACTAACATGATCAATGAAAGAAGATCTAAAGAGATCAGAATTCAGATTAGAAGATTAACAGAGATTAAATCATGGTTTGATCATGAATCCTTCAAAAGCTTGCAATGATCATGGTTAAGATCATTGTTCTAGCCTTAAATCCTTAGGATGATCATGAGAACATGTTCAGAGATGTTTGCAACAGAGGATGCAGCATCTCTTCTACTGTCTCAACTCAAAAAGGAAAGAAACACAAAGATGGAGGAGAAGAAGAGAGAGTAGACATACCTTTTGATGCAAAAAGAAGAGTTCCGACGAAGATCCGTCAAGAAAACACCAAGGATGCAAGAGAGATGACTTGCAGAGGTCTTTGGTTCGTTCCAGAGGGTTTGGAGGCAGCAAATACGAAGTGGACTCGAGGTTGGACTTAAATAGAGCAAGAATCAACCTAATTGCCAAAGACAAGCACTCATTGGTCGAGTGGATTGGTCGACTGGCCCGGTCGACCAATCATCGACCAATGCCGACAAACAAGGCCAAAACAGGGAATTGAAGGTCCGGATCAAATCCAAACCTAAAGGGGTTTTGCACACAAGTCAAGTGACTTACCTAATAGGTAGAAACGCCTTCAAACCAAGATAGAGAGCACTCCAAGTCCATCAACTAATTAGATCTTCATCAGGATTCAGTTTCCATAAATAGAACCTCATCATCAACTTTCATGGATTCAAAGCCAGACACCAAGTCCTCTACTGGGATGGCCCAAAGGCGGCTTCTTATTTTCCTGGGGGGGGGGGGCCCAAAAACAAGGGGGGGGGGGGGGGGGGGGGGGGGGGGGGGGGCGGCCCCGCCCAAAAAGGACGGCGGGGGGCTAGAGCCAGAAAGAGAGAGGGTGAGATACTTATAGTGTTTTTTTTTTTTTTTTCATATCATTTTATTGCTTTGTTGTGATACTATGTTATTTATGCTATTATGGAATAACTTGCCTTGCTGAGTTTCTTTTGAAACTCACTCCTTTTTGTACAATATCTTTTGTTAGACTATTCTACAGGTTTCGATGGCTATGAAGCGCAATATGAGGAAGCGCAAGATGAAGAAGCGTACCATACGCAAAGTGTTGGCGATTACGAAGATTACTGTGAGGATTCCTCGAGTGGTCTCTCTTATTACCAGGATTAGCCCTACTGTGGAGTGGGAGCGTCTGAACATCATTGATGAAGTCTATGTTTATGAGGACATCATTTATAAAGTAGAAAAGACTCTAGTTTAGTTAGATTATATCTTTCTTTCTTGTCTTTAGAATCAGTTGTAATCCCATTTGATTTTCGAACTACATTCCGCTGTACTCGTGGAGTGAGATTCCGCCTCACTCTACTTTTGAATTATATATCTATTGGTATCTTTTCGGCACTCTGATGATTATCTCGTTACTTATCTTTGATTCATTTGAATAATATTGTTAACATTGATTTAGTCTTGTTCTTGATTATATTGTTGTAAATGTGGGAGGATGATTTCACTAACTACTGGATCTTGTGGACTGTGGATCACACACTCGGGTATGCCAGATAGGGTACCAGCTGGGTGGATGTGACACTACTGGCGAAAGTTCATCCATACTAGGACTTCATTGCCTCCCATAAAGACTTTGCAATCCAATGCTTCTCAAATCAAAGCATCAAATCATCCTTCATGGAGCTCAGGATGGTAATCCTAGCTACCATGTCCTTCCTCTTCCAGTCATTGTAGATCTCAATGTCCCTACAATGTTGTGCAGCAGTACCTTCTTCAGGTGGGGACATGGTCTGGTTTATAGTTTCGAGCATATCCTGCTCTTTAGGGAGATATTGCACCTTTCGATGCCAAAGGTCATAGTTCCTCTCATTCAACTTATCTCCCTTGTTGAGGTCAGCAACAATGCTCTTAATCGCAGTCATATCAACTAGACACAATACTTGCAATGATGAGTTCTAAATTTCTAGCATAAAACACAAGCAGCAACCAATTCACAATAGCATGGTCAACCTACGAGATAAGCATTTGAACCAAAAGAATTGCTAACAAACATCCGATCAAATCCTCATGCAAATCCACATAGAATTTATATACTAGTTTCATTTCATGCTAGAAGCATGATTTAACAATTAAATAACCCAAATTAAAATTGTTTTTCTACTTACAAAAGTAAAACTTAAAGTCATGCTAATGCTATGAGGTGGTTCACACAGAAGGTTTCTACCTCAATAGCTTTCACTTAGCCCCTATAGGCTTTTAATTCCCAAACATCACTCAAGTGTCAAGCTACAAAAGTCCAGAAAGTCACATCACACTTTGACAGTCAAACGGATCAACATCATAAAGCAAACGGATTTGCATATGATCAGACAAAAGTTCCCACTTGTCCTCTGTGACCAGATGGACGTCCATCTTGTACGAGACAGTGCTTCATCTAGACAAAAAAAAATCCATTTTTCTCAAGCACAAACCCAAAAACGCCCACATAGAACTCATCATCCCATACATCAAAATATTGCATGAAAAATCCAAGATACATTAAAAATATATTTTTTCATTGATAAACAACTTCACACAAATTATTCCATTATAATAGTCTTATTTGGATCCAAGAAAAACGGAAGGGAAATCATAAAGATCCTTCCACTTGGATAATTCAAAATCAAATAATCTAGTTTTCAATTTTGAGTTCCAATAAAACCCTGGATCCTCCCACTTAAATCCAATCCAAGAAAACAAACAACAAATCCAGGAGGAACAAATAACCATGGGAACTTGACTCCGATGCCAATGTAGGTTCTCACTAATCTTACATACATGGGAGATAGTCCAGATAATATAGTCTAGAAAAGGAAGTCATAAATCTTTATTTGGATTCAATATTTCCAAATAAATAACTATTGCAACAGAAGAAAATCAAGATCTACATCCTCGTTCCTCCACAAAAATCATCACTGGCAAATCTTCCTCACTCTCGTGGAAAGGGAAGAAAATTCACAGCCCAAATACCTTTGTGGATAGACAAATTTTTCTTTCTTCGTTCATGCGTTTCTTGGACAGAGAGAGCGGTTTCCAAAATAAAATTCCATAACTCAAATTGTACGTAGAGTGGGTCAGCGGTTACAAAATAAAAGGAACAGTTACAAAATATGAGGACCAAAATATGAGGACCAAAATATATCCTCATATTTTGTAACCGTTTATTATGTGAATTTACGCAATTGTCCTTAGGTATATTCTAAACTTCCAACAGTATTTTAGGCTGCTTAAAAGGGATTGCAACTTATGGGCTGTTTTATAAAAGAGGAGAAAAATCAAATCTGAATGGTTTTACTACAGTGATTACGTATGTGATGTAGAGGATCGAAAAAGCACTTCAAGTTATATATTTATGTTTAGTTCAATTGTTGTCTCATAGTCTACAAAGAAACGATCCATAGTCACTCTCTCAACAACATATGCTGAATTTGTGGCTGCAACAGCTTGTGCATGTCAAGTTATTTGGCTAAGGAAAGTTCTTGAAGAATTGTGTTTTCGTCAAGAGGGAGCCACAACAATGTACTGTGACAGTAATTCAGTAATACAACTCTCTAAAAATCCTATTCTACATGGAAAGAGTAAGCATATTGAAGTGAAAATTTACTTTCTAAGAATCTCACAAGGAAGGAATCATTGATCTAATCCATTGTAGAAGTGAAGATAAAGTGGCAGACATTTGTACGGAGTCCCTAAAGTTGGCAGCATTTTTGAACTGAGAAAGATCCTTGGAGTTTGCATGACACAGAATCCATGTTACACTGATGATTTGAAGATTTTTCAGTATAAGGGAGGGAATGTTGGTATATTCTAGCTTGCGTTTAAATTTTTTATTTGACCGAGTCTTTAGGAAGTAATGGTTACTTGATAGAGTCCATGGTTGAGTCCAAGTGGGTACTGACTTTCAGGTTACTTAATTTTAGGCGTAATTGAGTAGCTGGATCTGAGAACTCTTCTAAGTATTTCATAACTGTTTCTTTGTCTATTTAAGTTGCTGAACGAATGAAGAAAGTGTGCAGCATTTTGGAGTTCCATATACTCTGTTTTTCTATTGTTCTGCTGTTTTTTTCTCTGCTCAACTGGTAGACCTATAAAGATCAAGAGGATCGCGGCACTCTGAGATCAGAAGTTCTCTCTTCCTCACCTAGAGTTTGGCCTGCATTAAATTAACTCAGATATTTCCATTAATCACAAATCACTGAAAATGCAAACGAGTTTCTAGTCCAGGCATCTCCTCTGCTTCGCCATCAAACTTTCTGATCTAAGATTAAAAATCACAAGATACAGAGCTTCAAGAACACAGATGATAAAAAGTTAGCTAGCTCATGCTTTGCCAACAGAACTTACTAATTTGGACTAACTTTGAACAATTAAAAGATAGAGAAGCTTCAAGAACATAGATGACATAGAAGTGAAGCAAGCTAGTGTGACACCATTCATTTGTTTTTACAGATACGGAGCCTCGAAGAAGATAGCCAGCTCCTAACCATACAAAACCTAAAAACTACACACCAGATCAGATCAACCAAACTACATGTCAGCTCAGAACAGATCATATGATGAAACCAAATCTTAGAAAACCTTACTTCCAACACTCTCAGTCAGATTCTCTCACAATCTCAGGCTCAGGATCTTCAAAATTAGGATCGTTAAAATCCACCGCCTCTTTCTCCAACTTAGTGTCGATCGGCTGGAGACCTTCATTTCCGAACCAAGTGAACTTACCGCCACGGCCTCCTTTCTTCGGAATTCCACGGATTCCACTCATCGGCCTTCGATCTTTCCGATCATTTTTGCCGCATTTCCGATTATCTCTGGAAACTTCCTCTGCAACCCTCATTTCCTCCTATTGTTTATCTTTTTGCTCAAGAAGCACACAAGTACACAACCGAAACAGGCATTTCAGATAATGGCTATGGCTATTTATATTGGGAAAGATTACTCGAACGCAATCGAAGGAGGATAAGATCGACATTTACCGGACAAAAAGGGATAAGATCGACAACTATGTTAATATGATATGTTGGGATTGTTATCCAGTGGTACGCACCATCATAATATGATGCCGTGTCTTGTGGAATAGAAAAGCTAGACGAATTTATGTGGACCTACCGGGGACTGGTTATATTGAAAAATTTTGGCCATCGATGTGGTCCTCATCATTAAGAAAACACGGTACCGATATATGACATTGATACCTATTATCATTGAACGCGCGTAGTTTTGCTTCTTATTATGATAGCAGTCCCGAGAGAGGAAACATGCCCACTGATTTTTTAAGTTATCCATTGAAAAGCGTGTGAACCGGACGGTTTAAGCAAAGGGGCCCGGTCTCAAAACTAAGATCTCGCTTAGTTTAGTGGTGTTTTAGTTAATCTTTATCAAATTAAATGTATATTTTCACCCCAAAAAAAGGATTAAAGGTAAATATTTAAGCCAAGAACTTGAACGATACACCAAGGGGGTTGGCACCAGGCGGGGTTGATCCAAGGGTGTAGAAGGTACTACGTTAATCGAATCCTTATGGATGCAAAAAATCCCCGCTAGGAGACTCACCCCCCACCCCAGCGTGAATGGGCCGTGTGAGAAGCGGCGGAAAAAAAAAAGGCCAACAAAAAAAAAAAAAAGAACTTGAACTATTGGGTGGAGGGAGTCATATATACGCATATGGACCAAAGATCCTTGAGTTTGGATTTTGGATATGTTACCCCCAATGGTAGTTGCATATAGCCATTGGTTGATTCCTAAGTCAGTTCCTTTCTTTTATCATGATCCGAGTCATAAAACTATCAAAAGTCCAATCCTTCCTGATGCGTCCAAAAATTTATAAGCCTTTAGATTCCTACAAAATAATGTCAGCTATGGGCCGATTTAGCGGTCGGGAAGCCACCTCTGAAAGAGAAGTTAATAAGTGAATCACCACAAAACTCTAACTAGTTGCAGAGCCTAATTGAAAAATTAGGATTAAGATACCTTTGATTTGTGTCATACAATAGTATATATAGGATTCACCTCTAATTCTCGATCATTGGATTCATTCTTGGTCTTTCTTCATAGTCGTCTGATCATAGGGTTTTTCCCCCTTCCATACGAATCGGTTCCGGGCTCCATGTATGGCACGATCGTCTATCCCGAATTTGACGGGAGCACGTCTCTTTCCATAACCGTCGGGTTCCTTCACGGTTACGATACCCCTGGCTCCAATTCTCGAACAGGTCCCGACCTGGGTCATTGAACCAACCGTGGTTAGACCCAGTTGGCGATTATTTTATATTTATCATGAGCCCCCCCCCCCGGCCAAGTGATCGGGATGAAACGACTGATTGCTTGGTTTGTTTTTTCTTGATCACTAACCCCTGAAAATGGTAGGTTGAAGTCCAAACGACCCCTAGCTCTTCAAAATGTCACATTTATTATACTCGTCTGCGCAACGGTGCATTTTATCAAGCCGCACTCGTCCGTCGTAATTCGCCCCATAAGCACCACGTGGCCCTAGGGAGTAGGCACCATCATGACGGCCTCGCCCTTGAACAATATCCTTCTTCCCACCGTTGATTTTGAGTTCATTTCATGCGTTGGATCCATGTCTCAAACCGTCAATCTGGATCCATCTTGTTCGTATAAGTTGTTCTTCTAAATCTATTTAATCCTCTGCACATCCTCATTTCCTTTTTACTTTGTCAAAACTATGAATTGCCTGTGTCTGAAGAACCTCTGCGCGCATGCTTTGAACAATTTGTTGCCTTCAAGCTTTCAGTTCAAGCTTCAATTTCTTCAAGTTTTCTACAATTAAGCTTCTTGCTCTTTCTGCCATTTATTTTCTTTTCTTCTTTTCCTTCTAAGACCAGCTCTATCTTCTTCGGTCTTCCTCGTTTCCACTGTACAACAACCCTCTTACCCCCATTTTTACTCTTTTTCAATCATGGGTAGTGGTAGAACCATCGACGATGACTCAATCCATCAAATGATCGACAGGGATGACTCAGATAACCAATCCACCCCTACTGCCTATGTCGAGCTTTCTGGGGATAGGAACATTAGGGTGACCGACCGTTGGTTCGGTCCTTCCGCCTAATCCTCCCGTAGAAGCCCATAAGGAAACCCTCCTGAAGATGAGGTTGTTATTGTCACACCTACCCCGCCAATATCGGTCCTGCCCGACAACCAATGGGCGCGATCCGTCATAGGATCCACGGTTTACCATCAATAAAAATAAATGCAAGCAATAATAATCAAGAGCAAGAGTAAATTCAAATAATTCAAATGAAAAGTAATACAGGAGTTTAAATACTCCAAGGATGAATCAAAGAAAAGAATTAAAGTAATATGTTCCAAAATTGATCAAGTTCAGCGGAAGCAAAAGTTAAACTAATTCAGTTTTATTCTTTTAGCTCTCTCCTAAGCGAGGATCTTCTCTTCTAATTTAGCAATGAAGGGAGCCATCCAGCTCTCCTCCACTGACTTCTTGAAGTGTCAAGCTATCTGTCTCCTTTTGCCGTCATTGGATTCATATATATATATATATGCTTGTGTTTGTGCGACTTTATTATAAGGCATGCATGCATGGGTAGCAACATGTGTTTATATTTCATTAATATTATCTTATTATTTACCTTCAATTACAATTATGATGATAATGATATGATGGGAGTGGGAGAATGATGCATACATGTATATTCTACCCGAAGTTGTGGGTTTGCCCATTGCTTTTGGTATCTTACATTCCATTTAGATTCTTTATGTGCATACTATCTATGTATCTAGATGCATGGCTAGAAACCCATATCATGCCATCACCCTTTTGATAGGGGTATTGAAGCTGAGTGACCCATGACAGGTGTTGGGTGTGGTCACCCAATACCCTATTGTAGCAGGTGAGGGGACACATAGACCATTTGTCATTCATGGTAGGGTTGCATATGGATGAGGGAGGCGTAGTTTGAGTTGATTGGTGCCATAAGATACGACCTGGCCCATTGTATGTGGATTACCAAAAGGTTGAGGAAGGTGTAGTCCAAGTTGGGTGGTGCCATAGGATGTGACATTTCCTAATAGGTGAGTGTTGGGAAATGTCATGTCAACATTTGCCACATCGGCCTCCAATCAGTTTTGATGATGACAAACACTCTACTAATGATTCCATGTAGATGTGTTTTGTCCAGCTCACCACTACAATGAATCTCGTTGAAAAATAACCGAATCAAAGAATTACCGGAGAGTCCAGCTCAACTCAAATCATTTTAGACAAAGAACCAAAGTCAAGATGAGTATCAAGACCGTTGCTCAAGATCAAGCCAAAGATCAAGTCAAAGATCAAGTCGACGATCAAGACTTAGACTGAATTAGGGCTTAGGACACTCTCGCATACACATTAATGTAAATGCATCAATCATATGTAATTCATGTTACTAGAGTGACCTAGGACATGTTAGTGAAGTGTACAATGCTTAGGGTTGACCAAAAAGTCCAAAAACCCAAGCCATGTCCCAGCCCCAAAGTTGTTCAGCAGAACAGAGCTTAGACGGTCGACCATCTGAGCAGACAATCGACCATCTGATATGTATTTTCTGAGTTTCTCAGAAATAGAAGTCCAAAAAGAATTTCGTCTGGGCTAGTCCAAGCTAGACGGACGACCTTCTGGGCAGACGGCTGACCGTCTGGCCCTGACTTGAGTATAACAGCTAGTTTTAAATGGATAATCTCAACAGCAGTGTTTCAACGGATTGTTTTGAGATGGCTGACCGTCTGGGCAAACGGACGACCGTCTGGAGTAAAATCTCGCTGAGATTTTATATCCGTTGGGGAAATGGGGAGGGCATTGAATTGAGGTCTATAAAAGCCCAACCACCCCCATTTGAGAATTATTCCTCTCCCCCATCAAGCATATACTCACTCACAAGTGAAAGAGCCAATCCTTGGTGTTTTAGCACCATTACTGTCTTCCCAACTCTATTCAACTTTGAGGGATATTCCAAAGTTAATAAGCAAGTTCACTGAAGCAAAGCTTGGAGTTATTGAAGGCCATTGGAGTCTTTATTGATGCTTGATGTTCTTGATTCATTCATTCATTGCATCACTCACACACAAGGGATAAAGTGTCACTCTCCTTGTTAGGTAATATCTAACACTTCTTGTATTTGAATTGATTATTGAATTCTAGTCTAGGTTGATTAGAATTTGTTGTTTGGGTGCTCTTGTCCGTGAACGAAGATTACTTGGGTGCTCTTGCCCGTGAACAAAGATTGTAAAGGGTACTCTTGCCCCATAACAAAGATTGTAAGGGTTTGACTCTCTACCCATTGTATTGAAAGAGATTCATTAGTGGAATACTCTCTTGAGGCTAAGAGAGGAGTGGACGTAGACTCGTAGAGTCGAACCACTATAAATTATGTGTTGTGATTGCTTGTTTTCTTAGATTTCATTTAAAATTGTCAATATACCTTGAAATTGTAATCAAACCAAGAATTTAGTATAATCCATAAGGTACAACCTAATCACCCCCCCCCTCTAGGTTGCACCAACAATTGGTATCAAAGCGGGAGCTCAAATTGAGATTAAAATCAATCTCTAAAAGAGTAAAAGATCATGGCATCATTATCCAACCAATTCTCCTCAAGACCCGAAGGTCTAAATACCTCTAGGCCTCCATATTTTGATGGAGAAGGGTTTGCTTATTGGAAGAAGAGATTACCAAACTTGATAAAGACGGTAACAAAATTCCAAAACCAAGGACCGAATGGGATGGAATTGACAAAATAAAATCCCAAGCAAACCACAAGGCTAAAATGTTCCTACAATGTGCCTTAAGTGAGAAGGTATACAATAGGTGTGGTACTTGCAAGAATGCAAAAGAAGTTTATGATAAATTAATAGTTACATACGAAGGAACAAACCAAATAAAAAAGATAAATTTGGATGTTTATATGCTTCAATATGAAAACTTCAAAATGTTAGATAATGAGGATATAACTTCTTTGTTTACTAGGTTTTCTAACATTATAAATAAGTTGCATAGCCTTGGCAAGGAATTTGCAAATGAAGATGTGACAAGAAGAATCCTACGAGCTCTTCCACCATCTTGGAGACCCAAGAAAAGAGCCATTCAAGAAGTAGGAAATCTAGAACACATCACACTTGATGAGCTCATGGGATCTCTACTTGCACATGAAGCAGAACTTGAGGAAGACAAGAAGTATGAAGAAATCCATTCAAAAGAACAACAGAAGAAATCCATCACTCTTAAAAGCTCCATCAGAGATGATGAAAGTAATGAAGAAGAAAGTGACTCCGACAGTGATATTGCCCTTATCACAAGAAAGTTCAGAAAATTTCTAAAAGGAATGAAATGAAGATTTCCATCCAAAGGACAAGGGTCAAAAGAATTCAAAGGTAAAAACTCATCAAAATGTAAAACTCCATCTACTAACAGTCAAGATGTTATTTGCTTTGACTGTAAAAAACCAGGACACTTCAAGAACAAATGTGCTACCAAAGGAAAAAAGAAAGCGTACAAAGCCGAAGTGATCTACACTACAAGTGATGATGATGAAGAAAGTGAAGAGTCCGATGAAGAAAAGATCAACTTAGCCTTGATGGCTAGATCAAATGAAGAACAAGATTATGAGGTAAATTCCATATATGATAGTCTTGATTCTATGCATGATGAGAATGATATTGATAACATTGATGAAGAAGACTTAGTTAGTGGTTTTCAAACTCTATACAATTTCAGCAAGAAAATTGAAAAGAAAAACAAAATCTTAGAAGAAGAAGTACTATCTCTAAATGACACAGTAAGTAGCTTACGAGAGTACATTAAGAGAATAGAAAAAGAAAATAATGACCTAAACAAAAACAGTGTGAAATCCACAAGTGAGCAAGAGGACCTAGATGGTCTTTTAGGAGAAGTACATTATCTCAATAGCACCGTAATTGAATTACAGGAACATATTGAGAAAATAGAACGAGAAAATGTGGAATTAAACAATTCCCTTGTGAAATTCACAAATGGTCAAAAGAACTTAGATAGTCTTCTAGGGACCCCCAAAAAGAATCCGCAAGACAAAGAAGGACTAGGATTCAATAGTGAAACTTCAACTCCAAGAAAAGGGAAAGAAGTTCGATTTGAAAAAGGGACATCCAGTAAGAACTCCTTACCAACACCTAAAAATGTTCAAGGAAACATTCAAAGTGGAAACAAGACTCAACCTCAAACAATTAAAGGAAAGATTGAAAAGAAAAATTACTACTCCCAAAGAAAAATGGCAAATGGAAATCAAAAGAATGGACCAAAGAATAACCAAGGAACGAAAGGACAAAATCATCATAATCAAGATTATTCAAGAAGAAATGGTAAAAATCAAAACAATTATGACCATAGGCAGCAGAAATTCCAAAATTACCAAAATGTCCAAAGCCAACAACATCATCAATTTTGGCCAAACCAAAATCAAATGATGTTTGGTTATAATTGGCCATATCCCTATTTTGCACCCTATGAGCATATCCCTCAACCTCCATTTATGCCACATATGCCAAGCCATCAAAAACCTAGAAGAAATGAAAACTTCTTTAAAAATACAAACAAGATAAATGGGCAAAGAAGTCAAAACTTCAATGGACCAAGGAAACAAAAACCTCCAAGAGCCATTTGACATTTGTGATTCAAGATTTCAAAGACCAAAAGGATATCAACCTAGTTGGTTCAACATGGAACCAATAAGAACTAACCAATTTAGACCCATGTAGACGTGGGGACCAATGCACATATATCCCTTCTTATGTAGGTTTGCTTGATGAACACCCAAAGAAGTGAATGGTACATTGATAGTGGCTATTCCAAGCATATGACGTCAAATCCAAAGCTCTTCACAAAGCTTAGATCATATGATGAAGGATGCGTCATGTCACATCCACCTAGCCGGTACCCTACCTGGCATACCCGAGTGTGTGATCCACAACCCCGAAGATCAAGTATCGAGGTAATCAACCTCCCACATAGACAATAACATAATCATGAACATAAATAATCAATGTGCAAAGTATAAATGAGAGATCCAAATAAGGAAGGAATAAATCATAAATCATCAGAGTACGAAAGACAATCAAAATGTCAAAATCATAAAGTAAAGTGAGGCAGAAATCTCACTCTACTAACAGCGGAAAAGTATTTCCAAAAAGAAAAGGAAAAAGGATGTAAACTATCCCAGTAGCAAGTACAATGGGTAACTAAATTGTTCTCAATCTTATAGACGACATCTCTATAAGTATAAATCTCAAAAATAGCGTAAGGGCGCTTCCACTCTATGGTCGGACTAAGCATCATACGCAGCAGAACTACCCGCGGAATCTTTAGTGTAATTGTCGTAACCGCAATCACCTTCCTGGAGATATGTCTCTTCTCCTTGCGCTTCTTCATACGAGTAGTCATGATACTCAGAACCTGTAGAGAAATCTAACAATACATAACACAAAAGGAATGAGTATCAAAAGAAACCCAATAAGGCAGTTAATCCATAATAACATAAATATCAGGATTTCAAAGCAAAGTAAGATGCAATATGATATGAAACATATGATGCATTATGATTCTAACTCTATGTATGTTGGTCTCTATTGGCAGACATGCTTTAAGTCATAGCACCGTACTTCTTTAGGAAGGTCTCATCACACAACGCCTTTTGGTAGTGGGTCCGGCATCCCTCGGGATATTCCATGGCTGGGGTTTAGGTCACCGCTCTCTCACATCACCATTGGTCTAAGTACTGGCGCATGTCAGGGTCAAAGCAAGTCTTCTACTTAGTTACATCAACTCATATCCAGATACGTCCATTCCTCGCCCCTGGCGATCCTTTCCGGTATCCTTCACACTAGAGTCCTCATAGTCCCTGACTACGGACTCATCAACCCTATTGGTAATCCACATATGGTAAACGGGAAGCTCTCACGTCCTCTCACGGGTTGGTTTCCGGTCTTTAGCACCCATGAGCCCAAGTATATCCATATCCAACCCTACCAATAAATGGCCCCCACAATGTGATTCCTGTCCTCTCACTGGTTGGTTACCGGTCTTGAGCGCCCATGAATCCCCATTGCTACCACGGGTCGTTCGGTCTCAATACCCCTCTGATTAGGGTCTGACATAACGGGACATCCGAGCCAAACACTACTAGATAGTCCTACGTATGTCAACCAATAGTTTAGGAAGGTGTCAAAGGGCATCTCTGGAAACATCCCATAATATTCCCGTAGGTGTCCAAGGACAGAAGTGTCAAAAGGACACCTCCCCTTTCCAAACCATACCTAATCACACAACCATGAATCATTCATATCACAAATATAGTAACTTCTTATATGGAAAGAAATCAATAACAACATCCAACTTGTATATAATTGGTAAGTAAATCATACATGAACTAATTAACATAAACAAGTAATGCTACTGTAATTAGAGTAATTGCATCAGTAGTACATCAATATAAGAATCTATCTATGGAAATAAATCAACAAAATTCAAATATGGAAACTAAATCATGCAATCTATGTAATTAAGGAAATAACTATCCTTACCTTAATTACTTCGCAAAGGATCTTGGGGATTAAGTAAAATCTTGTCTAAACTTGGAAAGAAAGTCCTAAACAAGTATATATATCATATTAGGAAAGATACGTAGAAGGAAAGAGATCAAATCATCCAAAACAGACCAAATATGAGGTTGTTGTTCTCATTGGTTGATTGATTGGTCTACTGCCTCAGTCGACCAAGCAGTCGACCAATAGAGACAGTGACTTACAAAATCAGAGATTTCTAATTACAAATCCGAATTTGGTTATTCAAAAGGGCACCAAACAAGAGGGAATATGCAAGGATAGTGTATTGGTATATAGAGGACTTCAAAACTCTAATAATATCAAGTCTTCAAGTTACAAATTAGGAAACAAAAACTTATCATAATTAGATCAATCATGGTTCTTGAAGAAATCATAGCAAAATCATGGACAAGAAACTATAGGATGATGGATTACTAATCTGATAAAGAATTCATGAAAAGCATGCATAGATCTTCTAGAAAAATAGATCTAAGAATGAAGAACATTGAATCTAAAAAAGGAAAGAGAATGAATACATGGTTTCCTTCAAAAGCGAGTGATGATCTTGATGAAGATCATCCACCAAACTTTAGATCCTTAGGAAAAGAGAGAAGATGAGTAGAGTGATGGTTGCAACAGAGATGCAACATCAACTACTATTCTCAAACAGAAAAGGAAATAAAAACAATGGAGAATCAAAGATGAAGCATATAAGAGGATGATCACATACCTTTTTGTGTAAATGCAAGAGATTTGACGAAAGAAAATCACCAAGGATGCAGAGGAGATGACTTGAGGAGAGCTCTGGTTCGTTCCAAAGAGTTTGGAGGCACAAAAGACGAATTAGATTCGAAGTTGGGCTTAAATAGAGAAGCCAAGACCTAATTCAACAAAACAGGACCCTTTGGTCGATTGGTTGGTCGACTGGCCCAGTCGACCAAGCAGGACAGCAATTCCAAAATAGGGAATTGAAGGCTCAGATCAAATCCAAACTTGAAGGGGTTTCGCACACACACCAAGTGGCTTACCTAGTAGATATAAATGCCTTCGAACCAAGTCAGAGAGTACTTCAAGTCCATCAACTAAATCCTTCTTCATTAGGGTGCAGTTTTCATAAATGGAACACTGTCATCAACACTCATGGATTCTAAGCCAAACACCAAGTCTTCCACTGAGATGGCCCATAGTTGACTTCTTGCCTTACGTCAGGTTGTCGGACCTACAAACAATAGGGTTTCCAGGTCAAGGTTAGGGCTGGGCTTCACATGTCACCTATGGAGATAATAGCAAAGGAAAGATAGTTGGCATTGGTCAAGTTAACATTGGAGGTACATCTATCTCAAATGTATATCTAGTAGATAAACTATCATATAATTTGCTTAGTGTAAGTCAATTATGTAGCATAGGTTATAAAGTCACATTTGATGTTTCTTCCTACTATGTGAAAGATGTGAATGAAAAGTTAATCATTACAGGTATTAGGAGAGACAACATTTATACTTGTGTGTTTAATTAATCGTCTCTTAATATGACTTGTCTCATGTCTCTTGAAGAAACTCTAATTTGACATAGAAAACTAGGTCACATAAATAAGAAGCAAATTGAAATCATTGCATCAAAGAATCTAGTTAGAAATCTTCCAAAAATGAAGTTTGACAAAAACTATTTTTGTGATGCATGCCAAAAGGGAAAACAAACTAGAGTGTCTCATAAGTCCAAGAACATAGTCTCTACTAGTAGACCACTAGAATTGTTGCATATGGACTTATTTGGACCTATTTCCATAGCTAGTCTTGGTGGTAAATACTATACTTTTGTCATTGTTGATGATTACTCAAGGTATACATGAACTTTATTTCTAAAGCATAAAGATGATGCCTTTGAGGAATTCATTATTCTTGCTAGAAAAATTCAAAATCATAAAGGATACCTCATAACCACCATCCAAAGTGACCGCGGAAGGGAATTTGACAACAACTACTTTTGAGAATTTTGTGACAAAGAATGCATAACTCATAACTTCTCTGCTCCTAGAACTCCCCAATCAAATGGAGTAGTAGAGAGAAAGAATAGATCACTTCAAGAAATGGCTAGAACCATGCTTAGTGAATTCTCAATGCCTAAGTATCTTTGGGCAGAGGCCACAAGCACCGCTTATTATGTCTTAAACCATGTGCTAATTAGAAAATTCCTAAACAAGACACCATATGAACTCTATCACAACAAAGTTCCTAGGGTTGATCACTTCCAAATATTTGGATGTAAGTGCACTATATTGAACACTAGAGATCCTAAAGGAAAATTTGAAAAAAAAGTTGATGAGGGAATATTCTTAGGATATTCTCAAAAACAGTAGAGCATATAGAGTGCTAAATAGAAGAACCCTTGTTGTGGAAGAATCAATGAATGTCACATGTGATGTATCTCCACCTAAGGATAAATATAAACCTCTAATTGATGAGGAAGATGATGAAAGGACTGAACAAGTCATTAGGGAAAAAGTGGATAACCAATCCCTAGAAGAACCTCGAAATGTTCCCGAAGATAGTAGGACCCCCTCTCAAGAATTATCTAAGGAGGTAGTTCCTTAGAAATACCATCCTCTTGACCAAGTCATAGGTGACTTAGGTCAAGGAATCCAAACTAGATCCAGGGCTCAAAACTTTTGCGACTATGTTGCATTCTTGTCAACTATAGAACCCAAGAATGCCAAAGAGGCCCTAACTGACAGTTATTGGATCATGGCCATGCAAGAAGAGTTAAATCAATTCGAAAAAAAATGATGTTTGGGAACTCATCCAAAGACCTCGAGACCATACCATCATAGGTACTAAATGGGTATTTAGAAATAAGCTTGATGAAAATGGTCAAGTTGTTAGAAACAAGGCACGGTTGGTTGCCCAAGGATATAATCAACAAGAAGGCATTGATTTTGATGAGACCTATGCACCCGTAGCCCGATTAGAATCCATAAAAATGTTATTGGCATTTGCATGCCATAAGAACTTCAAGTTGTATCAAATGGATGTGAAAAGTGCATTCTTAAATCGATTCATTATGGAGGAAGTTTATGTTTCACAACCTCCGGGCTTTGAAGACTCCACTTTCCCCAATTATGTCTTCAAACTAAAAAGGGCTCTCTATGGACTTAAACAAGCCCCACGTGCTTGGTATGAAAGACTAAGTAAATTTCTAGTCCAAAAGGAATTCTCAATGGGTAAGGTCGACACCACACTGTTTATAAAGTATAAGAAAAATGATATTATAATCATACAAATATATGTGGATGATATCATATTTGGTGTTACAAATGAATCCTTGTGTCATGAGTTTAGTACTTGCATGAGAAATGAGTTTGAAATGAGTATGATGGGTGAATTATCCTTTTTCCTTGGTCTACAAATTAAACAAAATGAAAATGGCATCTTTATTAGTCAAACCAAGAACATAAAAGAACTCTCAAGAAATTTGATGTCACATCTCAAAAGGCTAATGGAACACCCATAAACACATTTTTGAAATTATCAAAAGATGAGGATGGGAAGCCTTTTGATGCCACCAAGTACAGAGGTATGATTGGAAGCCTTCTATACTTAACGGCTAGTAGACCGGACATCATATTTAGTGTTTGTGCTTGTGCAAGATATCAAGCCAATCATAAATAGTCTCATGCTTGTGCCTTTAAGATAATATTCAAATATTTGAAAGGCACATCAAACTTAGGACTATGGTATCCCAAAAGTCAAGAATTTGACTTGTTAAGTTTTTCGGATGCTGACTTTTCCGGTTGTCATGTTGACCAAAAGAGCACAAGTGGCACATGTCACTTGCTTGGACCATGCCTAGTGTCATGGTTCATATGAAACAAAACTGTGTTGCTCTTTCGACAACCGAGGCGGAATACATTGCAACCGGTAAATGCTATGCTCAAGTAATTTGGATGAAACAAACCTTACTAGATTACACGGTTCAATTCAAGAAATGTCCTATCAAGTGTGACAGCACTAGTGCCATCAAACTTAGCAAGAACCCTGTGCTTCACTCAAGAGCCAAGCACATTGACATTAGACACCATTTCCTTAGGGATTGTATCCAAAAGAATGAAGTTGTCCTTGAATTCATTGATACAAACCATCAATTGGCGGATATTGTCACAAAACCCCTAAGTGAAGACCGTTTTGTTGAACTAAGAAGAGAATTGGGGTTTATTGATCTCTTAGAATAGAGAAAATCATCAAAAAGGCACTCCAAATCCCACTTCCCAAAGTACTGGGTAGTTCAGCAACTCAGACGGTCGTTCGTCTGACTACAGAGTCCAGACGGAAATTCTGTCTGGCCCATTGTGTTCAAAAACACAGAAGAATGTAACCATACAGTCGACCGTCTGGTTCAGACGATCGTCCGTCTGGCTCTCTTTAAAAACACACGAGTGTGTTTTTGAAATCATTCATATCCTCTTTCACTCTCTCATCCCTCTCTCACTCCCCACGATTTCAAATCGTTTCAAATCCCTAATTTCACTCCTCCACTCTCCCCATATCCCTCTCCCTTTCTCCTTCAAATCTTCAACCGATTGCACATGGTGCAAATTGCAGCAGCCCTAGCTTCTCCTCCCTGCGTGTCTGAAGAATCACCTGCAGCACCTCAAGCTCTCTCTCTCTCTCTCTCTCTTGCATGCGTGCCTCTTGGTAAGTCCTCAAAACCATTTTGTCTCCTTGATGATACAATCTTGGCATAATCCTCAGATTTGTCTTAGAGAGTCTTCTAAGTTGCTATAAGCCAATCGTACAAAATTTTTGGGCTTAACACCCTGAGTTACTATATTTTTCTTTACTAGCAGAGTTTTGTATGAATCTTCCTTGAAGTACATGAGTCATTGTGTTGCTACCTTTCTCTAACACCAACAGATTTCTTTTCCTACATAGGCTACAATCAAAATCTGGATTTAGTCATATGAGTTGCTGTTAAGGTTCATGTTGTCTATGGAATTCCTTGGGTCATTATATTGTTGTCATACTTGAACCCCGTAGTATGATCGCAACCTGTCCTTTGACCCTCTTATCATCCTTAAGAATTCCTTTCCATCAGATTGTTCTTTTTTTCTTTTTTTTTTTATTTTCTTTTTCTTTTTTTTTTTTTTTTTTTTTTTTTATTTTTTTGCATCTTGAAAAAGCTTCCTTCAAAATCTGATTTGGTATCATGGAGACCTGATTTCCCCTGTTTTTCTTTGTAGTCTCCAAAAACTCTTCAAATTGCTTTTGAAACCATACTCTGAGTCACTTGTTAAGACCATATTCTGTTGAATAATTGTTGGTTGAAACAAGCCTCTAGATGAGTGAAAACAACTAATCATCTTCAAACCCATGAAGATTACATGCCCTTAGGGCAAAAAGAATTTCTTTTGGGCTCCATTTTTTTCTGGGCTTATCTCAATTTCTGAAATCTTCTCTGGTTTTTATCATGATTTCAGCTATTGAATTTTGAACTCTGCCCTACGCACATGAGTCCCTCATGCATCTCTTATAGAAATTTTCAAGATTTCTGTGAAGTGTGTTTTCTTATACTTGGTATTATCTTGATTGACAGCTCATCATGTCTCGCCGCAAGAATCCTTCGGTACGAGGTGGTGCCTCCGCTTCTAGAGCCCCTCCTCCTCGCCCTTCCCAAAACCAACCTTCTGAGAGTCCACCTAGACTAGACAAATGGTTTAGGGATACTAAGGCTCAACGGATGTTCCCCAAAGTCTGTGCCCACAGCATTGAGCAAGGCTCAACTGTTGACCTTGATGCCTTCTCAAAATTTCCCATCAAGGAAATGTTCGAAGCTATGGGTTGGGAATCCATGCTTCATGCGGAAGACATCACCTATACTTGCCTTGTGAATCATTTCTATGCCAATCTTCGACATGAGGGAATCGGGGCTAATCTGACAGTCACCTCCTATGTGAAAGGGGTAGACATCATTCTCACCTTCCCCTCCTTTTACCCCATATGTGAGATCTTCACTGAGGATGATCTTCACTTTTGGACCTACAAGGATACCCCACCTGAGGATGTTCAGATCGATACTGTCTACAAAGTCTCCTACCACCTGGAACCCCTCTTCGCTACCACGTGGACATTAAAGAAACAATGTTCACTGAACAAGCCAAAGTTATCAGCAAAATCACTCAAAGGAACCTCATTCCTAAAAAGGGACATTGGTCTAATATAACATCTTTTCAAACCTGTCACCTACTACATTCTTACTCATCAACCCCTCTGCCTCCCATATGCCATCCTCTCCTACATGATTCAGTCTGCTGTGACTAGGAACAAATGTCTACCCTATGGTAGTCTCCTCACCAGAGTCTTCAAGCATTTTAAAGTCAGTCTGAAAAATGAAGACCCTACCCCACCCCCACCAAAGATAGATGCCAAAGGCATTGTTCCCTCCCGCAAGCGAACAGCAGCACAAGCACGTCAAAGAAGTGCACCTCAGCCCATGGATGCAGAAGGCACATCAGCTGGGCTACAACAGGCATCTGCCTACTCCTCCTCCACTGCCTCGAGATTTCAGGCTCTTGATTCTCGCCTCACCAACATGCAACAATACTTTGATGCATGTATTGATTCAATGGGACATCGCGTGGATACTGTTGAAGGGATGATCGCTCATCAAACCATCATGATGCAACATATGATGACTCATCTCAAGATTCCTCCTCTACCGGCACCGAGAGTCGCCGAAGCAGAAGGCGATGAAGAAGACGATGAGGAAGGAGATGAGGATGGAGATGAGGAAGAAGACATTGAGGCTAGTGGCAGTGGAGATGATGATGGAAGTGGCAATGACGAAGAGGGCATTGCCGAGGAAGACTAGTTCAGTTGTTTTATTTTTTTTTTATTTTTTGTTGTTTTGTTGAACAGTTTCTTTTATGCCTATGATATTCTGTTGTTGCACTTATTTTTATTCCCATCTGTTTTGTTTAAACTCTAATTGATGTAAATGCCATATGATGAAATGCAAGTTTCTGTTTCTATCTCATCTACTATTCTCTTGTTTTTCGATACAAGGGGAAGCTCATATTTAGGGGGAGCTTTATATGTACGGGGAGCCTGCCATGCTTTTCCTCCTTTTTGTTTATGACAAAGGGGGAGAAAATAAGGAGTCAGTTAAAATTCTCCTTAAATTGTAAATCTAAATAGCATAAAGGTTGGAAACATATATGATGGTTTATATGATGATTACTAGGGGTAATAAGCACACTTCATAGCTATATGATCATCCAAGTATGTAAATGGTAATGTTTACAGTTTTCTATCATTTTATCACTTCCATGTTTGTCATCATTAAAAAGGGGAAGATTGTTGGGAAATGCCATGTCAGCATTTGCCACATCGGCCTCCAATAATCAGTTTTGATGATGAAAAACACTCTACTAATGATTCCATGTAGATGTGTTTTGTCCAGCTCACCACTACAGTGAATCTCGTTGAAAAATAACCGGATCAAAAATTACCGGAGAGTCCAGCTCAACTCAAATCATTTTAGACAAAGAACCAAAGTCAAGATGAGTATCAAGATTGTTGCTCAAGATCAAGCCAAAGATCAAGTCAAAGATCAAGTCGACGATCAAGACTTCGGCTGAATTAGGGCTTAGGACACTCTCGCATACACATTAATGTAAATGCACCAATCATATGTAATTCATGTTACTAGAGTGACCTAGGACATGTTAGTGAGGTGTACAATGCTTAGGGTTGACCAAAAAGTCCAAAAACCCAAGCCATGTCCCAGCCCCAAAGTTGTTCAAGCAAACAGAGCTCAGATGGTCGACCGTCTGATATGTATTTTCTGAGTTTCTCAGAAATAGAAGGCTAGACGGAATTTCCGTCTGGGCTAGTCCAAGCTAGACAGACGACAGTTTGGGCAGACGGCTAACCGTCTGGCCCTGACTTGAGTATAACGGCTAGTTTTAAATGGATATTCTCAACAGCTGTGTTTCAACGGATAGTTTTGAGACGGCTGACTGTCTAGGCAGACGGACGACCGTCTGAAGTAAAATCTCGCTGAGATTTTATATCCGTTGGGGAAATGGGGAGGGCATTGAATTGAGGTCTATAAAAGCCCAACCACCCCCATTTGAGAATTATTCCTCTCCCCATCAAGCATATACTCACTCACAAGTGAAAGAGCCAATCCTTAGTGTTTTAGCACCATTACTGTCTTCCCAACTCCATTCAACTTTGAGGGATATTCCAAAGTTAATAAGCAAGTTCACTGAAGCAAAGCTTGGAGTTATTGAAGGCCATTGGAGTCTTTATTGATGCTTGTTGTTCTTGATTCATTCATTTATTGCATCACTCACACACAAGGGATAAAGTGTCACTCTCCTTGTTAGGTAATATCTAACACTTCTTGTATTTGAATTGGTTATTGAATTCTAGTCTAGGTTGATTAGAATTTGTTGTTTGGGTGCTCTTATCCGTGAACGAAGATTACTTGGGTGCTCTTGCCCATGAACAAAGATTGTAAAGGGTACTCTTGCCCCGTAACAAAGATTGTAAGGGTTTGACTCTCTACCCATTGTATTGAAAGAGATTCATTAGTGGAATACTCTCTTGAGGCTAAGAGAGGAGTGGACGTAGACTCATAGAGTCGAACCACTATAAATTATGTGTTGTGATTGCTTGTTTTCTTAGATTTCATTTAAAATTGTCAATTTACCTTGAAATTGTAATCAAACCGAGAATTTAGTATAATCCACGAGGTACAACCTAATCACCCCCCCCCCTCTAGGTTGCACCAACAGTGAGGATATCAGACCAAGTTGGTTGGTGCCCTAGGAAAGATGTCTAATCCTAGTATCTCATGATTACGTAGATGACTCCTTACATTGGGTTAAAGAGTTTTTGTGATACGCACCAGATCTTATGCTAATGGTTGTGGTGAGAGAGTGTGGTCCTATTTCTCAGCCATGGTCGATGATTGGTGTCACATCCCCCTAGCTAGTACCCTAACTACGATACCTGGAGGTATGATCCACAGTCCCAAAGACAAGTTCAGAGTGATCATATACCCACATTGTACAATAATATAATCAAGAGCAAAGAATAATCATTGTATAAATATGTTAAGAAACAACCAAAGAAAGATCTCAAAATAAATCTCAAGGAATATCAAAGTGCGGAATGAAATGATACCAATCAAGAATATAAAGTATAGCGGAAAATAACTCTATAGATTGATGCGGAAGGTAGCTCAAAACTCTAAAGTATTACAACAGAATAAAAGTAAAGGATTAAAGAAATCTAAGAATCAATTTAAGTCTAATCGTACATCTCCTTATACTCAAATAAATTATGTCTAAACTCGATACGGGCACTCCAGCTCGAAAATGGGACTAATCCTGGTACACACCATCGTCACACTAGAAATCTTCACTGTTATATTCGTAACAACCAATATCTTGCATACAATACGAGTCACCCGCCATGGCTGCGTAGTTCTGGCTCTCACAATCATTAGTACCTGCAACAAGGTCTAACAAACATTGTCCCCAAAGGGTGAGCTCAACAAAACTCAGCAAGTAGTTCAATCAACAGTAAACAATTAGAAAAATTCAGAACAAACATAATGCAAATGATATGAGACAATGATGCAAGTATGCGTCCAACTGTATATATGCTGGTCTCTAGTGGCAAACAAGCATTAAGATAGAACACCATACTCCTCTAGATAGTCTTAGTCACTCTTCCCTCAACCATCTCAATATATTGGGTTCTCTATGGTAATTGGGTCAGAGCATCCATCTCAAACATTCCATGGTTGGGGTTTAGGTCATAACTCTCTCACTCCACCATTATGAGTATTGGCGCGTCTCAAGGTTATACCTAGCCCAATGCATAGTCATCTACTGAGTCACATCAACTCGAAGTCGGATACCTCCCTCCTGTGCACTAGACAGTCTGTTCCAGTATGATAGCCTCCCCTCTGTGCCTAGGTAGTCTGTTCTAGTACCTCCCTCCCTAGTGTCATTGTATCCTATGGCTCCAACCAACTCAAACTACGGACTATTAACCCTGTTGGTCATCCACATATAATAAACTTGAAGCTCTCATGTCCTCTCACGGGTTGGCTCCCAATCTTAAGCACCCATGAGCCCAAGCTTATTATGTGAGACCCTACCAATGAATGGCTCCCACAATGTGATTGTCTCCTCTCACGGTTTGGTTACCTATCTTGAGTGCCCACAATCCCCATTACTGCCACGAGTCACTCGGCCTCAATCCCCTTGCTGATGGGGTTAGATATGACGAGGTTTCCTAGCCAAACTCATCTAGACAAGTCCTAGGTATGACATTCAGTAATTGTGGAAAGCATCAAGGGGCACCATAGAAATGCATCTCGTACCACCTCCACTGGTGACCAATGACAGAAACGCTCAAATGACATTTCCCATTCCACAACCACGACTTAGGCAATCATATCACATCATGATTCTATAAATATCATAACAAAGTCTAACTCACAATTGAATCAATCACATTCATACAAGTATGCAATTTACATAATGAAACATATTTTGAAATTACAGAAGTATAACATTATAGGAAAAGTACCATTACAATAGCTAACACTTACATCTGAGTTCTAACATATCAAAGCATGTAACCATGTTAATTGTGAGTGAACGTACTCCCCTTGTATCCAATTCGCTAACTCCAAAGAAAAGAGATCAAAGGGGTAGGTCCAAAGTCACCAAAATAACCCTAATAAAACAAGTATAAAACATAAGGAACAAACCCTAATGATCGGAGTCAAATCGGGGTCAAAATAGAGAAAGTTGTTGTCCAAGACACCCTTGGTCGTTGGCTTGGTCGCTTGGGGCAACCAAGGCAGTCTACCAAGCAGGCTATGTACGAACAGAAAACTTAAGTTTTGGTCGGAAACTCATCGTTCGAGTTCAGAACACTCCAAATTTAATAGAAAAATACTGAAATAGTAGAAGAAGACTATCTAGCATGATCTAAGCATCTAACATGGTCATTGGAATAGAAATCAATCGGATCACATAATAGGTTTAATCCAAAATCAATCCATAGATTTCACAGATAGACTAGAATGAATGGGGATTCATTCTAGAGATAAGAAAATTGAAGATCATGGTTGAAAATTCACTTAAGAATAGATGTAGCATAGATTAGAGGTCAAACAACACAAGTAAAATTAAGATCATGAAGATTATACTAGGTTTAATATCAAAATCACACCGTGTTGTCTACAGAAAGAATAGAGTGAATGGGAGTTCACTCTAAGAATGAGGATTAGAGATTAGGTCATTACAGTAGCATAAGACCTTCCTCACAATCACAGCACTGGGTTGAAACAGAAGAGAGAATATAAGCAAATACTAACCTTGTAGAAGAATATTCAATTAAGGAATCTCTCACGGATGCTTGGTTCTTCTCACATTCTCCAATAGCTTAGAGGCAAACTGGTTCGAATTAGATCGAAGTTTGTATATATAGGGCTTTAGAAACCTAAACTTCCAAAAATACCCAATTCTATCCCGAGGGAAGCTTTGGTCACTTGTGGCTTGGTCACTTGGGGCGACCAAGCAAGGCCAAATGGTCAAAAACAGACTTTTGATCTCCGAAAGCCTCAAGCTACACTTGGGTCTTATTCCAACTTAAGAGAGAGTCTTATTAGGCTTTGTAGGACCTTCCAATAATGTCATCATAGTACTCAAAGTCCATCTTCCAAGTCCATCTTCATTCAAACTTCATCTTCTTTCAAAGTTAGAAAGGGTTTCCATAATAGGATCTTCATCATCAACCTCCATTGATTCTAGGTTAGACCCAATGGGTTCAATTGGATGGGCCCATTTTTTTTTTTTCCTTTGTTTGTGTGTTTTTACTATATATTATTTTTTGGTTTGGGGGGTGGTCCAACCCTATATTTTACCCTCCCCCGGTGCTTGGGTTGTTGTGTTTTTGGGGGGGGGGGGCGGGGGAAGGGGGGGAGGGGGCGGCGGGGGGGCTGGTGGGGGGGGGGTGGTGGGTTTTGTTGTTGGTGTTGTTGTTGTGGTGTTGGTGTTGTTGTTTGGTGGGGTGGGGTTGGGTGTGGGTGGTGTGGTGTTGTTATGAGTGTTGTTGTTGTTTGTGTTTGTTTTTTTTTTTTTTTTTTTTTTTTTTTTTTTTTTTTTTTTTTTTTTTTTTTTTTTTTTTTTTTTTTTTTTGTTTTATTTTTTTTTTTTAACTTTAATTTTTATTTTTTTTTTTTTTTTTTTTATTTGTAGGTCCAAAGGACCCAAGTAAAGTAAGAAGTCAGCTTTGGGCCATCCCAATGGAGGACTTGGTGTCCGGCTTTGAATCCATGAGAGTTGATGATGAAGTTCTATTTATGGAAACTGAATCTTGATGAAGATCGGATTAGTTGATGGACTTGGAGTGCTCTCTATCTTGGTTTGAAGGCATTTCTACCTATTAGGTAAGTCACTTGTTATGTGTGCAAAACCCCTTTAGGATTGGATTTGATCTGGGCCTTCAATTCCCCCGTTTTGGAATTGCTGTCTGCATTGGTCGACTGATTGGTCGACTGGACCAGTCAACCAATCCACTCGACCAATGGGTGCTGTCTTTGGCAATTAGGTCTTGCTTGCTCTATTTAAGTCCAATCTCGAGTCTACTTCGTATTTGCTGCCTCCAAACTCTTTGGAACGAACCAAAGACCTCTCGCAAGTCATCTCCCTTGCATCCTTGGTGATTTTCTTGACGGATCTTCGTCAAAACTCTTCCTTTTGCATCAAAGGTATGTCTACACTCTCTTCTTCTCCTCCATCTCTGTTTTTCTTTCCTTTTTGAGTTGAGACAGAGAGGAGATGCTGCATTCTCTTGCAAACATCTCTCGACTTGTCTCTCATGATCATCCTAAGGATTAATGGCTAAAACAATGATCTTAACCATGATCATTGCAAGCTTTTGAAGGAATCATGATCAAACCATGATCTAGTCTTTGTTTAACTTCTGATTTGAATTCTAATCTCCTTGGATCTTCTATATTGATCATGTTAGTAGTCAATTGCTGTGTTTTCTTTTCATGATCCATGATCTATCAATCTCTAGTTGTTTCTCTTCTACCATACCATGTTTTCTTCATGAATCATGATAGTTACATATATGGTAGGTTTTGTTTCCTTATTTAGATTTATGCTTTTAAGCCTATTTCCTTGAAGATCTAAGTATGCTTTTCATGATACCTTTACCTGAAGCAATGATCCATTCTCCTATTGTTCTTGTCTTTGATTTCTATCTTGAATTCTTCAAGATCCATGGTTGATCTAATTATGGTAACTTTTTGTTTCCTAATTTGGATCTTGATGGCTTGATTCGATTAGTGTTTCGAGTCCCCTATATGTTAGGATACTACTGATGTAGTTTACCCCTTGATTAGTACCCTTTTGAACCACCAAATTCGGATTTTATATCTTAAAACTCTGTTTTTTTTAGGCTACTGTCTGCATTGGTCGACTGATTGGTCGACTGGACCAGTCGACCAATCCACTCGACCAATGAGTACAGCAACTCCAGAATTGGTCTGTGTTGGATGTTTTGGTATCTTTTCTGTTAGGGATCTTTCCTAATATGTTGTATACACTTGTTTAGGACCTTCTTCTCAAGTTTGCCAAGATCTTACTTGATTTCTTAGGATTCCTTTGCGAGTTATAAAAGGTAAGGATGGTTATTTCCTTAATTACATAGATAGCATGAATCTAGTTTCTATATTTGAATATCATTGAGTTGTTTCCTTAATCAGATTCTTACAATGATATACTACTGTTGCATAACCTTGATTACAGTAGCATTACTTGTTTATGATTAATTGATTCATGTATGATTTACTTACCAATTATATACAAGTTGATTGTAATTATTGATTTCTTTCCATATATGAAGTTACCATATATGTGATGATATAAATTGATGCATGTGTATGCTTAAGTATGGTTTGGAAAGGAGAGGTGTCCTTTTGACACTTCTGTCCTTGGACTACTACGGGAATATTATGGGATGTTTCCGGAGATGCCCTCTGGACACCTTCCTAAACTGTTGGATGACATATCTAGGACTGTCTAGTAGTGTTTGGCTAGGATGTCCCGTTATGTCAAACCCTAATCGGAAGGGTATTGAGACCGAACGACCCGTGGTAGCAATGGGGATTCATGGGCGCTCAAGACCGGTAACCAACCCGTGAGAGGACAGGAATCACATTGTGGGGGCCATTTATTGGTAGGGTTGCATATGGTTAGACTTGGGCTCACGGGCGCTCAAGACCGGTAACCAACCCGTGAGAGGACGTGAGAGCTTCCCGTTTACCATATGTGGATGATCAATAGGGTTGATGAGTCCGTAGTCAGGGACTATGAGGACTCTAGTGTGAAGGATACCGGAAAGGATCGTCAGGGACGAGGAATGGACGTATCTGGATCTGACTTGATGTAACCAAGTAGAAGACTTGCATTTGGCTAGGCTTTACCCTGACATGCGCCGGTACTTAGACCAATGGTGATGTGAGAGAGTGGTGACCTATACCCCCAGCCATGGAATGTCCCGAGGGATGCCGGACCCATCACCAACTGATGATGAGTGATTGAGACCTTCCTAAAGAAGTACGGTGCTATGACTTAAAGCATGTCCGCTAATAGAGACCAGCATATATAGAGTTAGATTCATTCATTCATTGCTTGTCTCATACCATATTGCATTTATGTTTGTTACGAAATCCCGCCATTTATGTTATTATGGATTTAACTGCCTTACTGAGTTTCTTTGAAACTCATTCCTTTATTGTACAATGTTTGTTAGACTATTCTGCAGGTATTGAATATTATGACGGTCCCTATGAAGAAGCGCAAGGAGAAGAGGCATATCTCCAGGAAGGTGATTGCGGTTACAACAATCACACTGAAGATCCCGCGAGTGGTTATGCTCCGTACGATGCTTAGTCTGACCATTGAGTGGAAGCGCCCTTGTGCTGTTTATGAGATTTATACTTATAGGGATGTTGTCTATAAAGTGGAGAACAATTTAGTTACCCATTGTACTTGCTACTGGGATTAGATTTTGTCTTGCTTATTCTCTTTTAGAACTACTTTTCCGCTGGTTGTAGAGTGGGATTTTGCCTCACTTTACTTATCTGATTTAGACACTCTGATTATATCTAGTACTCTGATTTATATATGATTCATCCTTTTCTTATTGGATCTATGGTTTATCTTCCGCACTTTTATTATTATCGTTCATGATTATGTTATTGTTTATGTGGGAGGTTGATTACTCACTACCTGATCTTCGGGCTGTGGATCACACTCTCGGGTATGCCAGATAGGGTACCAACTGGGAGGATGTGACATTTAGAGCCCATTTGATCCTTCAATTCCCTGATTGTTCCTTACTGTCTGCCTTGGTCTACTGATTGGTCGACTAGGCCAGTCAACCAAGCACTCGACCAAAGGATTGTTAAATCCGAGAAAATGTAATTTTAGGGTTTTTCACTTATATTTAAACCCTACTTCGTGTTTCTTAGTTACGGCTGCCTCCTAAACACTTTTTGAATGTGAGAAGACCTCTCCGAAACTCTCCCTGATGATTCGAAAGACTCCCCTGCAGATCTGAAGCCTCTCATCTCTAATCTGACAATTCAAGGTTAGTAATCACTTTGACATTACGAATTTCTTTTCTTCGATCTTGTTCTTGATTGAGATCAGGAAGGAGATGCTGCATTCTTGCAACCATCCCTTCGTGATCTCCTTCATTTCTTTGAGATCTATGATCATCGTCATGATCTTAACCCTAGCCTGATTAACTTCTTGAAACCTTGACCTTGTATGACCTTTCTGGAAACCTTTGGTAACCTCCCATGCGAGGGAAACCTCATGGGTAATATTTATGTTAATCTAAACTTGATTATTCTACGATTTCTTGTTATTTTCTTGATAGCAATCATTCCCTTTCATCTTGTGATCATAACCTTTTCTTGGGAACCATAAAGGTTGAAACCCTAGTTTCTTGGGTCAAATCAAGAACCCATAATTTGACCATGACTTGATGTTTTTATCTTCCTAAATGATTCTAATACATTCTAGGAAGTTCCCCTTCAAATTTCGGATCAATCCGACTTCAAACGAAGAAGTTATGACCAAATCAGTTTCAGCAATTCCGTCTTGACTCGATTGATCAACTGCTTGGTCGACTGGGTCAGTAGACCAAGCACTCGACCAAAGGAGGCAGTAGCTTCGTTTTTCACCCGATTTGATTCGTTTGCTCTCTGATCTTTTAGGTATCTTTCCTAATGTTGTATCTATGCTTGTTAGGAATCTATTTGTCAAGTTTGGTGTCTTTCTCTTTGATCTTTGGATTATCTTCGGCGATAATCAAGGTAAGGACAGTTATTTCATAATAACATAGATCGCATACTCTCTGGTTTCTACTTTATGAAACTATGAGTTTGTTTACTGTTCTTGTACTTTATACTTCTGATATACTACTGTAAGTACAGTAGCACTTGTTTATGTATTCTTTTTCATTATTCAAGCTTATATGAAATGTTTATTACTGCTTGATCGGATTATGCTTTTACATTCTCTTTTATATGATGAATTGTTGGTTGTATATGTCATGACTGATCTGAGAATGTGTTTGATTAGGTATGGTTTGGGATTGGGAAGTGTCACATCCTCCCAGCCGGTACCCTAACTGGCATACCCGAGAGTGTGATCCACAGCCCCGAAGATCAAGTATCGAGGAAATCATCCTCCCACATATACAATAACATAATCATAAACAGGAAATAATCAAGGTCTAATATTATAAACAAGGTTCAAAACAAGAAATGAATAAATAATATAATCAGAGTGTGGAAAATGATACCAGATATCTGTAGATATCAAAAGAAGTAAAGTGAGGCGGAAACTCACTCCACAAAATACAACGGAAGGCAGTATGTAAGTCTAAAAGAAATAACAACTAAATCAAAGGAACTAAGAAAGATAACTAAACATCAGAGTTTTCTATTCTATAGATGACGTCTTCAAAATAGTGGACTTCATCAATCCATTTGAGACGTTCCACATATATGTTGTCTTTAATCGTAGTACGCAGCTTGATCAACTGAGGGATCATCAGAGTAATCTTGATTGTTGCCAACAACTTGCGTGTAGTACGCTTCATCGGCTTGCGCTTCATCGTACTGTTCGCCATAGTAATCAGTACCTGTAGAATAGTCTAACAAAAACAACGTACAAAAGGAATGAGTTTTGAAGAAACTCAGTAAGGTAGTTAATCCATAACAACATAAATAACATGAAAGCAAACCATAACAAGATGCAATGCAATATGAAACAAATAATGTATGTATGCATCTAAACTTTATGTATGCTGGTCTCTATGGTAGACATGCTTTAAGTCATAGCACCGTACTTCCTTGGGTAGGTCACCCATACGGCTCCTGTTGGTAGTGGGTCCGGCATCCCTCAGGACAAACCATGGCAGGGGGTTAAGTCAACACTCTCTCTCACAACCATTTGGCATAAGTACCGGCGCATGTCAAGGTAAAGCCTAGCCCAATGCAAGTCATCTACTCAGTTACATCAACTCAGGTCCAGATACTTCCATTCCTCGCCCTGGGCGATCCTTTCCGGTATCCTTTCAACTAGAGTCCTAATAGTCCCGGACTACGGACTCATCAACCCTATTGGTTATCCACATATGGTAAACGGGAAGCTCTCATGTCCTCTCACGGATATAACTCACCGGTCTTAAGAGCCCATGAGCCCAAGTCTAACCATATGCAACCCTCCAATACATGGCCCCCACAATGTGATTCCCGTCCTCTCACGGATATAGCTCACCGATCTTAAGCACCCGCGAATCCCCATTGCTGCCACGAGTCGTTCGGTCTCAATACCCTTCCGAATCGGGTCTGATATAACAGGGGTACAACCTAACCAAACACTGCTAGACAGCCCTAGGTATGACAACCTATGATTCGGGAAAGTGTCAATGGGCAACCCCGGAAACATCCCATACTATTTCCGATAATGTCCAAGGACAGAAGTGTCAAAAGGACACCTCCCAATCCCAAACCAAACTTAATCAAACACAGTCTCAGATCAGTCATGACATATACAATCAACAACTCATTATATAAAAGAGAATGTAAAGTCATGATCAAATGATTAAACAATATAGTAATAAGCAATCTCACATAAGTCTTAAGTAATAAAAGAAACATGATAAAGAGCTACTGTTCTCACAGTAGTACATCAGAATATAAAGTGTACAAACAGTAAACAACTCATAGTTTCGTAAAGTAGAAACCAGAGAGTATGCAATCTATGTAGTTAAGGAGATAACTGTCCTTACCTTCTAACTCGCAAAGGAACTTAGAGAATCAAGTAAGACCTTGACTAAACCTGAGAAAAGAGTCTTAAACAAGTGTATACTATGAGTTAGGAAAGATACATAGAAGGAAAGATCACAATTCAATCAAAACAGACCAAGAATGGGGTTGCTGTACCCATTGGTCTACTACCCCTGTCGACCAATGAGTCGACCAACAGAGACAATAGCCTTCAGAAATCAGAATTCTTAGAATATGAATCCGAATTTGGTGGTTCAAAAGGGTACAAAATAAGGGGGAAACTTTAATGGAAACATCTAAGTCTATAGAGGACAACAAACCATTAACCAAATCAAGTTTCCAGGTTACAATTCAGGAACCAGAAAGTTAACCTAATTAGGTTAAACATAGATCATGAAGGGGAAAATATAGTATGATCAAGGGAAGGAATTAAAGATTAATAGATTACAATTCTAGTAAAGAAAACAAGTGAGAGTCTTCTAACATGATCAAAACAGGGGTTCTTGATTTTACCCAAGAAATTAGGGTTTCACCCTTTTTGGCTCCCATGAAAAAGGTTGAGAGTTCCGGATGAAGGGAGGTAAATTGTTAGCCAAAGATAACAAGAATAATCATTCAATGATAAAGTTTAGGTTCACATAATTTTACCCAAGAGGTTTCCCTCTCATGGGGGATTACCAAAGGTTCTCCAGATGACCACATAAGGTTAGGGTTTTAAGGGTTAGGGTTTCCAGGATTCAACTGGCAAGGGTTGAGATCATGATGATGATCATAGATCTCAAGGAACATGATGAGATCATGGAATAGATGGTTGCAAGAATGCAGCATCATCTTCCTGATCTCAATCAAGAACAGATTCAAGAAAAGAAAATCAGAGAGAGAGGAAAGAGGTCATACACATACCTTTGATGCAGAAGGATGAAGATTGCTTGAGTTCTTGTGAGATATCAACCAAGGATGCAAGGGAATCGATTAGAATAGGGTTCTAACTCGTTCTAGAGGCTTAGGAGGCAGATGAGGCGGAGTATTCCCGAGACTAAACTTAAATAGAGTAGCCACGACCTAAATTTCAAAAATAGACTCAATTGGTCGATTGATTGGTCGACTGCCCAATCGACCAATGAGTTGACCAATCAGAACTGCAACTTCAAAACAGGGAATTGAAGGCTCAGATCAAGTCCAAACATCATGGGGTTTTGCACACACCTAAAGTGACATACCTAGTAGGTAGAAATGCCTTCGAACCAATACAGAGAGCACTCCAAGTCCATCAACTAATCCAATCTTCATCAGGGTGCAGTTTCCATAGAAGGGATACTGACATCCATACTCAAGGATTCCACTCCAGCCATCAAGTCTTCTACTGAAATGGCCCAAAGCTGACTTCTTGCCTTACTTTGGGTTACAGGACCTACAAACAACAAGGTTTCCGAGTCAGGGTTAGGGCTGGGTTTCATAGGAAGTGTCATTTTGACACTTCTGTCCTTGGACATTGGAGGGAATAGTATGGGATGTTCTCCGAAGATGCCCATCGACAGTTTCCCTAATCATTGGTTGTCATACCTAGGGCTGTCTAGAGTGTTTGGCTAGGATGTCCCCGTTATATCAGACCCGAATCAGAAGGGTATTGAGACCGAACGACCCATGGTAGCAATGTGATTCACGGGCGCTCAAGACCGGTGAGTTATATCCGTGAGAGGATGGGAATCATATTGTGGGGGCCATTTATTGGAGGGTTGCATATGATTAGACTTGGGCTCATGGGCGCTCGAGACCGGTGAGTTATATCCGTGAGAGGACATGAGAGCTTCCCGTTTACCATATGTGGATAACCAATAGGGTTGATGAGTCCGTTTGAGAGAGTCGAATACGCTGACTATAGTGTGAAGGATACCGAAAAGGATCCCGAGAGGGGAGGAATGGACGTATCTGGATCTGAGTTGATGTAACTGAGTAGATGACTTGCATTGGGCTAGGCTTTACCCTAACATGTGCCAGTACTTAGAGCAATGGTGATGTGAGAGAGCGGTGACTTAACCCCCAGCCATGGATTGTCCGAGAGGGATGAAGGACCCACTACCAACAGGCGTTGTGTGACTGACCTTCCCAAAGAAGTACGGTGTTATGACTTAAAGCATGTCTGCCAATAGAGGCCAGCATACATAGAGTTTAGATGCATACATACATTATTTGTTTCATACTGCATTGCATCTTGTTATGTTCTGATATATGTATTTATGTTGTTATGAGTTAACTTGCCTTACCGAGTTTCTTTCGAAACTCATTCCTTTTTGTACAATCTTTTATTAGATTATTCTACAGGTACTGACTACTATGACGGACAGTACGATGAAGTGCAAACCGATGAAGCGTACTACACGCAAGGTGTTGGCGACAATCAAGATTTCACTGATGATCCCTCAGTGATCAAGTTGCGTACTACGATTAGACATAATGTAGAGCTGGAGCATCTATGTTGGACTGACGAAGTCCACTATTTTGAAGATGTCATCTATAGGATAGAAAACTCTTAAGTTTAGTTTGTTTTTCTTATTTTCTTTTGTTTCGGTTGTAATTCCTTTCTGACTTACATACTACGTTCCGCTGTATCTGTGGAGTGAGTTTCCGCGTCTCTCTACTCTAATTGATATCTTCGGGTATCTGGTATCTTTTTCCGCACTCTGATTATATTGATTATTCATTTCCTGATTTGAATATTTTATTTATAATATTAAAACCTTGATTATTTCTTGTTTATGATTATGTTATTGTATATGTGGGAGGATGATTTCCTCGATACTTGATCTTCGGGGCTGTGGATCACACTCCCTAGTATGTCAGTTAGGGTACCGGCTGGGGGGATGTGACATAGGGTTTGTGAGGGATTTCACAATTGGACTATTACCCCATACCTCGATCGTGACGCCCATGATTGAAGCCATTGGGGTTTGTGTGAGACTTCCCAGAGGATATTGGTGCTATGTCTTAAAGCGTGTCTACCTATAGAGACTAGCAAAGTTACACTCATAGGAGTACATTCATACTTACATTACACCTTTGTATTTCATAATACATACATGAGTTAAATACTTGGTAAATGATATTGCTACCTTCACTGAGTTCGTTGGAACTCATCCCATGTCGAAATATTCTTTTTAAACTCTTACACAAGTTATGAGGACACATCGTCTTTCTGGAGTACTCGATGTCGTTAAAGTCTTGCGATCTACCGGCAAATGAGGAGATTGAAACCTATGGCAGCACATGTCCATGCTTGGACTATTTGTATGGTGTTCAATTATTTTGATCACCATGTGGTTTTCTTCAAAGATATCGTAGGGTTTGATTTGGGATTGCATAATGATGGCTACAAAGATTAAGGGCTTACCTTTTAATACTTCCATTGTTTTTACAATGAATTTAGATATTTAACTCGATAATACTTGAGATTAACTTTGGATAACTGTAATAACTTATATTTAATACTTTTAATTGCTTGCTCCTTTGAATATGCTATTGTGTATTGAATGGTTATGGATTAGCTGTGAACCTAGATCTTGTGATTATGGATCACCTCCACGAGTATTCGGGTAAATTCAATACCAACTGAGTGGGGTGTGACATTTAGAATTAACATAATTATTGAAGTTATGAGGAAGGGTATCAAATATTCAAAATTGGCAACAAAATAAATATAAAGCAGTGAGACACACATGAAATTATAGCCAATAATCATTCAAAATAACATTTATAAAATGAACCAATCAATGAACTCATAGAAACAGGCTATGATGAGAAGTGCCACATTGATAGCAAAGAATTCTCTTCACCACAAACCTATGAGAATCAGTTGGAGCGTGCATGAATTGAGCAACACGCCCAACAACATGAGAGAGATTGAGCCTAGTATTGGCAAGATACTGAAAAGCCCCAACTATATGCCTATATAATGTGTCATCCTCCAAGGTAGTCTCGAATGAAGCAGTAAGAGGCTCAATTGTCATCGGGATGGAGACAGGCTTGGTAGATTGCATTTTAGTATGAATTAACAAATCCATAAAATACTTATGCAAAGTCAAGTGAAGGCTGAATTTCAGCGTTGGGCCTCTATACCAAGAAAATAATACAAGTTTCCAAGGTCTTTGAGAGCAAATTACCTATACAAAGCCCGAATAAATTGGTGAATGGCTGAGACATAGTGACCCGTGAGTATAATATCATCCAAGTAAATGAGGAAATATAGAAAAATGGTGGAAGACCGGCAGATGAATAATGAGGTGTTGGTCCTTGAGGCAATAAATCCATAAGAGAGTAAACTAAGCTTGATAAACTAGGCCTATGGGGCTTGTCGAAGCCCATAGAGGGACTTTTTTGAGATGACGCACATGTGAGGGCTTGGAAGAGTCCACAATAACCTGGCGGCTGACACATAAATTGAGTGCTTCAAATCACCATGAAAAAAAGCATTGGATGCATCTAATTGTCGTATCATCCAAGAGTGCATCACAACAATCGAGAGAACTAGGTGAACAGTAGCAGGCTTAACCACTGGACTGAAGTCTCATTAAAGTCAAAGTCAAGCATTCGAAGATATCTTTTAGTGACAAGTAGGCCTGTAAACGGACCGAAATCGGCTCGGATACACCAGTATCCGAATCCGAATCCGATTAGCAAATCCGCTATCCGAATCCGAATCCGAATCCGGCAAAAATTTAGAGAAGGCATCCGAATCCGAATCCGAAACTTTATCGGATATCCGATAATAATCCGATCCGATAAAATATCCGATTATTAATTGATAATTGTCACTTTTTTACATTTTTTACTATAAATTTCTAATTTCCGATTACCGAATACCGCTATCCGAATCCGATTACCGGTATCCGAATCCGATTATCATCTATTTTTAAAGAAAAAATTTTAAATACTTTACTCTATCCGGATAAAAATTTATCCGGATATTATCCGATCCGATAAGCAATTATCCGAATCCGAATCCGGTTGCTTAACGGACGGATACGGATATTTTCCGGTAAGAAAATTTTCGGATATGGATACCCTTAAACGAATACGAATGCGAATTCGGAGGCGGATTTCGGTTATCCATTTACAGGTCTAGTGACAAGTCGAGCCTTATAACAAGAGATGGAACCATCGGGGTTTCATTTGATGCGAAACACCCACTTGCAACCTAGAACCCATGTGCTGTTATGCAAGTGAGCATTGATTTCATCATCGATAGCATTGTGTCACTGGAGAAAATGGGCAGCCTGAGAATAACAAGTGGGTACACCAGCAAATCATCTCCCACAAAGGCTACTAAGTTTAATCATGTGTTGGGCTTCAGAAAAACCAGTTTAGGATGTAGTAAGCAATTAAGCATATGATGAGTGGGCTTAGTAGCACCCCCCACTGGGTAATAAAGATCCAACACTAGGCCCTTGCTTAGATGACCTATTATGAAGCCCATGCGCAAGTGAAGTATCACTAGGCCCATGTGTAGGTGGCCCAAGTTCAGTGGAATATCTACTACGCCTATCATCATGAGAATTTAAAGAACATTCCAAATGAATAGTGTCAGACCCAGTACAATCTAAAGGACTTAGTAGTTGGGCCCAATTGGTTAATTAAATGTTGTTGTGCTAAAGAAGAACCCAATTCACCATTAGAAACTTAATTTAAACCACTTGACAAGCAGGAACGAGCTACCTAGCACCATCACTTGTTAGAAATATATTACCATAGGCCAATCGTATAAGACAAATAAAGCAAAATTAGAAAACTTATCTTGATTCAAATGGCATGAATGATCTCTTTGTTGAAAGCATCGTAGTTTACATCAAGTGACACATCAAAAGTGACGGAATTGAAATGTGTCGATAGTGGTCAGCACTTTATTTAAGGTATTTAAAAACCCCAAATAATGCACACGGGTCAAGAATGCTACTAAGTTTGGCTTGTGGTTTTTGAGCCTAGAGATATTCGTGGGATTCTGTAATGTAGGCATTCATCTATAGGAGTACTGTTCTCAGTAAAGAAGTGTGATGCATTTGCACGAGATTAATGAGCGCAAAAATATATAAAACTCATGTGCCAGGAAAAGCTTAAAATGGAAAAAGAAAATTCAATAAGCAAGGGTGATAAAAATGGGTTGCCTCTCTAGTGAATGGTCTGTATCACCCCATCTCCCATTTTTGTCTATTTTGCAACTGTTGATACGAAATCTTGTTCATCCTTCCCTGTCACATTCCTGCAAAACATGTGCTCGACCTTGTGTGATCGAAGTACGTCTTCGACGAGCAAGTCAGTATCAATGAGATATGATCACAACTACTCAATAGAGAATTCAAGTAATTAATCACACATAATATGAATACTTACTTTCTTATGCCTGTTTGATGTGTTTATATAGTGTAAGATATGAGAGATTGACTTGGAATATAACTCTGAGAAGAGTTGTGTACCTAACTCCTTTCTCTAGATAGTTGAGGTATAGTAGAAGTTCACCTTTGATCAGATATTCTTGAGACGGTGGTTGGTCCGCTCATAGACTATATGGTCGAACCAATTTCATAGAATGACTAGTCGGACCATACAAACCTAGGGTCAAGCCGAAATGTATAGAATGACCTTTTTAGTCATTAACAGCAACTTTTAGCTTAGCATGAATTTGTTTGTGGCATAGAAAAAATAGAATTGAGTTGTCCATAGATGTAAATTTTGAAATTAACTTGTGACTCACACAATATAATGCCAAGTAGAATCATGTTACTAATCAAATAGTTGAGCTGAGATAAAAGGTCTCTAAAATTTTTGGAGTCACAGACCTCTAAGTCCTACTTAGATGTCCCCCACTACCCAAACCCCTAGAATTAAAATTTTCAAATCAACCCTAATGAGTTGGGTGAACTTGTTATAGATATGCACTGGATTAACTTCTGTCACAACCAATGTAGCTCTACAACTGTAAATGAAAGTAATGTGTAGTTGGCAACCGCTCATATAGGCAGGAATATGTGGTTGGAGCCCATGGAGGACTATGATCAGGGTATAATGACCAAGGCTAAGGGAAACTGAGCTTATTAGGCAACTACATTTTTAAATGAAAATGCAAATTCCTTTCAATAGGTACTTAGGTAGTGTACTTAATTTCAACTGGAGTATTGTTAAGCAATATCACCTATATAGCAGCAGAATTGAGACAAGAAAGAAAGAAAGAAAAGATGCAAGACACCAATGTTTTACGTGGTTCGGTCAAATGACCTACGTCCAAGGATGAGTTGAGAACTCATCAAACCATGCAACAATCCAATAGCTAAAGAAGGAGGTTCCAGCACTATGAGATCTACCCAACAAGAACCCCAAGCATGAACTAAACAAGAAGAAGATAGACTAATCAGAACGTATGCACCTGATTACACAACAACAGCCATATCTTCCCTTCAAGGTAATCGAGTACACCAACAGAAAGGAGACACTCACACCTTCAGAAGCAAGCAAGGCTCTTAACATCCATGCTTCACTAGCTCTTGAACCAGTAGCAACAAGCACCGAGACCTCAAACCCTAAGAACTTCTATCGCAGACGAGAGGAAAACCGAGAGCAGAGAACAGAGAGGAAAGGAGAGATCAGAATAAATCGTGTCTCTAAACCCCCAAAAAGATAAACCATATACATGAAGCTGAAAAGACAAAATAGCCCTCAAAACTTATACATAAGACACCCAGTCCTATTCTAAGCTAAAAGACATATATGCCCCCTGTTACATACAACAAGTATCATAAACATACAAGAATGATTGATACAACATTTTCCAGTTTTGGGCATTAATCATATTTTCGGAGTCACAAACTTTTGAGTCTGAAGGTAAATAATTTTTGTTTCACACTTGCGAATTATTTACTTTTTTTTTTTTTTTTCCCCACTTTTGTGTAAGCATAATAAATGTACTATGAGATGACTTTTGAGTAAAGAATTGATGTTTTATTCTTAGAATATATATCCTTTTAAATTTAATTGATATGTTCCACCAAATAAATGAACTACCATGAAATCATCTGCTTAATCAGATCTTCATCTAGCTTGTATATCTGAAATGAAATTCATTGTTATTGTAAATCTGAAGCAAATATCAATCCTTCAGTTATGCCAAAGCAAATCTGCATTATGAGGTTGGAGGGAGTTGATACAGGCAGAAAGTTGGTGGAGAGCCATTTAGGTACGTCGAAATCTCCATAGTATTTCTTAATTACCATGTTCTTATCCTCATCTGTATTTAATGCATTTCCTAGTGATAAGAGGTATTGGTCAATAGCAACTGAGCCAACCTCTTTGGATTTGGAGTTTTTGTTGTCATTTATCCAGGGATTTTTTAACTTTGAAGCCTGTGAAGCTTTATTTAGAAATCCTCCAGATTAAATGGGATCTACTAGTGCCAGACTTGATCAAGATAAATATAGATAGTTCTTTCCTCAAATACTCAAGCCAAATGGGCTGTGGAAGTATATGTAGAGATGCTACGAGGAAAATGCTATTATGTTTTGTTGATACTTTCTATTGGTAATTCTTTAGTTACCAAGCTAGCCTTTGGCTTTCCTAACGGCTGTATTACTTGTTTTAGGTTTGCACTATCAAAAGATTATTATTTAAACAGACAATTTGGAGATTATATGTCTTATGCAACACTGCGAAGAAACCCCTACTTAGGGGATTAGTCCACTCATCTCAGATTCAGAGTTTGGTTTCTTCCTTTAAAAAGTTCAATGTATATCATGTACATTGTGAAGCTAATAATGTGGCCCCTGCAAGGCACCAATAAAGTCTTCTTGCTAATGTAATCCCCCCCTTTTTTATGTTGGTATTTAGTTATGGATAATTTTATTACCAAAAATAAAAATTCTAGATCTAGATAATTTTAAGTTATAAATTTTCAGGTTTTAAATTCCAATAAATTCACCTTTCTACAGAAGAAAAAGAAGAAAAAAAACTTTGAAACATTACTCATTAAAAATACGATAACTATCCAAATTTTTTAGAAGGATATTAGTGTTGGTGCTAATTTCGCGGATCGCCTCAAACCGTCACCTTCGCACCGAACTCCTCAGATTTGGATCAACCTGGTTCGCTCTTCGATCAATCAACCTTTCACTCCTGAAAAAGGTAGAACACCAGTAAGAAACGGAGCCGATCGTCTCGATCGGCGTCACGTCTCCGACGATCTAATCAGTATTGTAAAGATGATGCTTCAGAGCTCACTGGAGCTTCTAAAGTGTTCTAATGGAGTCAAATCAGAGTGAATTATGATTTTTGTTGATTTCAGAGACTTACCTTCCTCAAGTCTTCCTTTCCCTTTTATATAAATTTTCCCGCTCATAACACTTTTTCAATCACGACCGTCGGATCATCGCTCCTCTTTGGACGTTGCTAATCATCCCTTCTTTATTCTCTCGGTCGGACCCATAAATTCTTTCATCTCATAAATCAAATCCGGCCAAGTCTGGTTAGACCAGGTATAAATCGGAAATGGATATTTTAATCACAACAATTAGTGTGTTATCAAAATAGGAATAATGTGAAACATTATAACCCATTAGCCACACAGTCCCACTAACCCTTATACCTAAATTACTTGAATTTTTATTTCTTAAATTGGAGTTTTACTGCTAAGGGAGGGTGTGAACAACCAATGATATCATGAACAACATGTTCATCTAGCCATGTAATGGAATTTTATCATTTCGTAACAAGCATAAGTAATTGGGCCTTCTTGAGCACATTATTTTTTGAGCAAATTGCACTGGCACCCCAAAATGGAGACTTTAAAACACTGACACCCCACTTTATGTTTAAAAAACACAGACACCCCATTCATTAAACACACTAGTCCATTCTGTTAATGAAACCATTAATTCACTGTTTATTCTTTTTTAATTCCAAAAATACCCTTATCAAAATTAAAGGAGAAAAAAATAAGCCATTAGATGGTTGCCACGTGTTCTATTCTCTCATCTACTTCACTCTCCACCTTGGGCTCCATTTTATGCGCGGTCTCCACCGTCTGCACCGCTCTTCCTCTCCTCTTTCTTGCTCCGGTCGATAATGGCACCTCCTTTGGTCACCATCATATACCTCTGGAAGACTTTCTTTTCACCCTTTTTTTCTTCACTTTCTAACAATTTTTGCTTCATTCAGTTATCCCATTAATTAATTCCTTCTGCCCTGATTTTCTTTTCCCTTTTCTTTTGGGAGGGGTGCTAAAATGGGTTCCTTCTGCAACTCTCCACGAGACTCCTCAACTCCTCAACCCCCTAAAAACCCTCATGGCACCACGCCAGAGGTAGAGAGGACCCGAGAAGACGGAAAAGGCGACAAACCAACCGATGAGAACTCAGATCTTCCGTGACATCTGAAAAACAAAAACAGAGTTCAGGGAGAAGAGAGATCTCGTGAGAGCTGAAGAAGAAAAATTCCACTACAAAGCAAAATCGGATAGGAAAACTGAATATAAGGTGTTGTTGATTGATCTCACATGCGCCTAATTTACTCTTCTTCTCCTTTATTGTGTTTTTCATATTAGTGATGAAATCGATCGCCGTTCCAGGGAAGATCTCGTCGGTGGAAACCAGAGAGAGTTAAACCGGTCCCAGTTAAATCAAGCAGTTACATTACTCCACAGTAAACCCCACACTACAGTCACGACCTGCTTAGCATTTGGCTTGAAACCTCGCCCATACTCGCGTTTCAACTCGCCCATTACTTTTACAGCTCGTATCTCAAGTCACTAACTTATTGGGCATTTAAAATATACTCAGTTTAAACCATAATCATATTTTCCTCAAAGTCAATTCCGAAGCATCCATGATGAAATCCAAGTCATTATTCTTGGAAGAAAAGAAAAGCAGAAAAGGAAGAAGCTTAGAAGAAGTTGAAATCCCAAAGGCCCGTCCCACCAAATTTTCAGGAAAAAGAAGTGGAAGAAGATGATGATGGGTAAAATCCAAATGATAAAGCGAAAGAAGTCTTCTGTCAGCGATTTTGATTTGAAAATAGAGAAGAAGAAGAAGCACGCAATGAAGAAGATGAAGGGAATAGATGAAGAAAACAGAGGAAAGAAGCCTGCAAGTGGTTTTGAACCCAAAAGAAAGAGGAAGAGCGGTGCAGACGGTGGAGACCGCGGAGAAAATGGAGCCGAAGGTGGAGAGAGTGAAGTAGAGGAGAGAATAGAACACTTGTCAACCATCCAATGGCCTAATTTTTTCTCCTTCAATTTTGACAAGGGTATTTTTGGAATTAAAAAAGAATAAACAGTGAATTAATGGTTTCACTAACAGAATGGACTAGTGTGTTTAATGAATGGGGTGTCTGTGTTTTTTAAACATTAAGTGGGGTGTCAGTGTTTTAAAGCCTCCATTTTGGGGTGCCAGTGCAATTTGCTCTTATTTTTTTTTTCTTTCAGGTAAAGCAATACACACTAATCATTCAAATAAATAGTTCTATTTTTTTTCCATACATCATAGTATTTGACATAGTAATTTCTTTGATTAGAGTATATTAAGATATACAACAATGGAATAAAATACTGCATGAAGCATAAGAAGGGGTGGACCCAGGATTCAACATGGGGGTGAACAATAATTACAAATTTGTTAGTATTAAAAAAAGAAAAATATTTACTTGATAAGGTTATATATAGGAGTGTCAATTTATAGCCCGAACCGTTAAACCGACCGCACCGGCTCGTTATAGCCCGAACCAGCCCGAACTGAACCTTAATGGGCCGTAATTGGGCTGAGGGTTGTGAAGCCCGCACCAACCCGAAACCGAACCACAACCCGTTATAACCCGTTTTGTAATTTTACATTAAATAATATTTGAATCATTATATTACCATTAGATAGTTGGTAGAAACAATTAAAAAAATTAAGCATGAATTCAAAGATCAAATAGTCATTTTATTACTTAATATCTAGGTTCTTGATTTCTATAGAATGGGTGGGTTTTTTTTTAATGAAAATTGACCAATAGCAAATTTGTTTCCATATAATTTTTGTTTTTGTTGTAGGATGCTCAATTGTTTCTTCTTGTTCTTTTTCTTACATACCATAAACCATTAGTCAACCCTATTCCTAAACCGTTAGCCCACACAGTTAGTTAACCTGAACCCAAACTGCACCAAACCGAAACCGGCCTAAAACCATTATTTTGCTAATGGGCTGGGTGTTTTTCCAGCCCGAAACCGTTAGGCCCAGCTTGAAACCGCCTCAAACCTCACCGTTGACACCCCTAGTTATATATAATGATTTTTTTTGTCTAAATTAATTTCATAATATTTATTAGGGATAAATAAGTAAAAATTCGGATTCTTTTTTTTTGGGGGGGGGGGCTTTAGGAGTAATATTTTTAGAAAATTCTAAAATTTACAACCAATTTTGAAAGTAATTTCAATATTTATAACAAATTTTTGTATTAGTTAATTGTTATCTTTTCTTTTTTTTTTTTTTTTTTTTAATGAATAAATCAAAAGAGGCAAGAAATAAATAACCTATGTAAGATTGCAACTTATGTTCAATATTATTTTCTTATAGTTTGATCTTGCATATGTAAGATTGTAACATATTTTCACTCAATTGCCAAAACCAAAAAAGAAAAATTATTTTCACCCAACTTTCTTATTATAAAATTAAATCCATTTGTAAACCTATTATTCCTTTTTTTTTTGTTTTTAGTTTCTTTTATTTTATTTGATTTACAACAAACTTTTCAAAATTCAATATACAGAGTCTCATCTATGGTGTTAGAGTCTAGATATAGTACAAAGTTACAAACTCTGCTATTCTATTGTGTTTTGAATTCTAGGATAGAGTTTCTATTTTGTTGGGTTTGAATTTAATTTGGTGTATTAAAAAGTATACGTTCTCTCACTTCAATGAATCAATCACAAATAAAGATAGATAATTAAAAAAAAATTAAAAAAAAAAAGCAATAAACTTTCATACAATCATGCTCTTCCTCATACGTATTTAGCATTAAAAAGAAAAATCAAGAGAAGAAAAGGAAGAAAATAAACTGAAAAAGAGAGAAAAATCAAAATGCCTCATTGTAGTCCTGTGGAGAATATCTAAGAGAAATGTTTAGCTTTTTGAAATTCAAATATTCCCGAATGACATATAAATCCTCCATCTTTACCTTTAAGCCTCGTCTAGTGGGAACCCATGCCTAGGCATCCAACTCATGAGAGATGGTTATTTTCACCACACTTTGGCCCCTTTTTGGTATCAATCCTCATTCTATAATTCTGCCTCTTTAAAAGAAATGAATAATAAAAATGGTTTGATAGCTTTTGTCCATAATAAATTATGGAATGAAAAGTTTTTTTTTTTTAAATGAAAATTTTTATCAAAAAGTGACAATGAAAATTGAGAATAGATGATTATGATTTGGGAGTGAGAAAAAGAAGAAATAATAGGGTGAACGATTGTTTATAAGAAAAAATGGATCACACAAAATATTAGGTGAACAATTTCCACATAAAATATGAGCATTATAAAAAAAGAACCACAGTTACTATAACTCTCGTGTAATGTCTACTAAAATTTGATTACATCAAATACTTCTAAGAAAAATAAATATTCATATGCTCATCATCTATCCTTATAGGATCTATTTTACAATTTTTTTTTTGGTAAGTCAGAAATTTATTGAGAAGAAAAGCAAGGATTACACATAACATCCTGATTACAGAGATCAAGAAGCCATGGTTCAGATAAGTGCCATACTGTCCGACCTACTAAGGACAGGGCATGCTGGGCTAGGGAATGTGCTACTCTACTAGCATCCCTATTGGTATATCTAAACGACACGTGTAAAGTCTTGTGATATAAACTGTATCTTCTCCACTAGCTGCTATATTTCCATAAGAGGAATGAGTCGTCGATCGTTGAGCAGTTCTATCAACTGAAGGCAATCTGATTCCACTTCACATTGGAGACAACCCTGTTGAAGTGCAAAAGAGATCCCTTCCTTAATTGCTATGGTCTCTCCCATAACTGCAGAAGTGAAAGCTTCATTCTGTGATATGGCAAAGATGGGGATACCATGATGATCACGCAGGATAGCTCCAAGACCTCCAAACTGAGACTTTGTCGGCATAGCTGCATCAGTATTGAGTTTGAAAAGTGGAGCTTGGGGAGGTAGCCAAACATCAGAGACTTGAATCAAGGTACTATGAGCATCGGATGAGATTAACCCTCGATATGCTGCAACAAACTAAGAGTAGGAGTTATGTGCCTGAGCCAGTATTTCCTCTAGACCTTGCTGTCGAAGTCCAAAAGTGAGATCATTACGTGCCAGCCAAATTGACCAACAGATGGAGGAGAATAAAGATAATGTCTCACGTTTTGCAGCTTTTGATGGAAAGATGTTGGTATCCCACATTGTAAGAAGCCGAGGTAACTTCGGTGATGCTACTTCTTCTATTCTAAGGGCTACAGGTGATCCGAACCAAAGAGCTCTAGAACTTGGGCAATCAAACAGCAAGTGATCTACATCTTCCATTGGGTGTCCACACTGCAGGCAACTGGTGTCAATTGGTAAATTCCTCTTTTTCAGAGCTGCACCAGTGCAATCCCTTGAGTATAGCATTTCCATAGAAAGGTATTAATCTTGGGAAAGGATTTGATACTCCAAATTGATTTCCAGTTCGCTGGAGTGACAGTTTCCCATGCATGTACTCTTGAAGTGGATGGGTGTTGTTGGGAGTGAACATTTCTAGTGTTTGTAAGGAAATGATAAGCACTCTTAACAATAAAGACACCATTTTTTGAACCACTCCATTGCAGCTTGTCCTCTCCCTCCCTTGAGCACAATCGAATACGAAGGACCTCCTTTACAATTTTCTTTTGAGTATGTTGCATATGGTAGTTGCTCTGCATGGCCTGCTACATTAGTGATGTCCTAAACCTTATCAATATCAAATTCTCATTTCTTAATCTTTTAGGGCGGCGCCGCAAGCCCGGGGAAAAGCAAAAACCACAGGGGGAGGGGAACCGAGATCAAAAGACTGCTCACAAAACCGCGAAAAGTTTTTGGGACGCCCACACCAACACAATTTTAAATTATGACCCAAGATTGAAATTATAATTGAAATTGATTTGATGACGTACCAACGCCTTAGGGAAGCCACTATGAAGCTACTTGCTTTTTGATAGAGTTATGTAAAATAGTAGAAACAATAATTATACATCAAAACTTGAGTTTTGGAACTTGTATTGCGAAGACCCCAAATTATTAGATCATCTTGACTTTGAGGCTGTTGATGCTTAAAGTCTTGTTAGTGATTCAAAAGTATAATAGATTTACCCTAGAAAGAGCTTCTACAAATAAGAGGGGGCAAGGTGGAGAACTACTTATATGCCCCAAAGAGAGTCGAGCTCTTGACTTCTTATTGTGAAGTTGTGGTTTATACCCAGAATTAACAATCCCTTGGTGGTGATAGGCTTGGGGTTGGTTCTAAATCCAATTGACTTGCTTCGAATTTGGATTGTGTTGTATCATACCTTATTACCCACCCGAAACCGATTTTCTTTAGAATCTCAACTCGGTTGAGTTGTAGATCGAACCGGTTTCTTTAGAACCAAAGCTGAACCGAATGTGCCAGGGAAGCGTGACAAAGATTCTTAAGTCGAAATCGCGGACTTCATGTGCGACTTCGGTTAGATTCTTCAGTTAGTTGCAGAAATCTTGGATAGTTAGCGTTGGTTTCTTGTTCAGCTGAATGCTGCCACGCTTTCCATTTTCTCTCCGCCGAAATCTCTCTCTGTCTTCTCAACTTTGCTCTGTAATATCGGCGGAGACAATTCTCCGCCCGAATTGTCGTCGGTCTTCTCCCGGCATGGCACGACTCCTCTGCCATGTTCTTCCTTTGGCTTTCAACTCGTCCACTAGCAACTCCTTTGCTTCTCCTTCTCTACCCCATTCGGTTTCAGTTTCTTCTGCGTCTAATTCTTTGATATTTGGCCGGGGAATTCACGTTCTACCTAGAGCAGATCGAACAGCTTCTTTGAGAAGAATCAGAGTTGGAGGAATATTCGCTGCAGATAGAGGGTACCGGAAAGTGAGGCGCCACTTGGGGAAGAAGAAAGATAAGGAGTTAGAGCTCAATGTCAGGATTTGCATCGAAGAAGAGTTACCTGACGATCCCGAGATTCTGGTGCGTTTGTATTTGGCTTGGTATCTTTATTACAGGGATATCGAAATGAATAATGTGGTTGGATTCATCGGAGTTTGTGATAACATGTTGTGGAAAATGCGTGTTTTATTTATTTATACGGAAGAAACAGGTTACATTTGCTTTTTGGAAGACGAGGGAAACAAATTTGACATGCCTCTTTCATTGTTCATTTCTTCTGTATCTGTTTATTGAAATGAATAGTGTGATTGGGTAAGAAGTAGTTTGGATTGACATATCTCTTTTTGTTGTTCATTTCTTTTGAGTTTTTTTTTTGCCTTCTTAATTGTTGAAGCTAAATCTTCTTTCATGTTGTTGATAAGAAAACATTGGATGCTGATGCGATATCTGTTTTCTACCTTTGTAGGTTTAAATTCAGATTTTCTTGAAATAAGATGATAGCTTTCAAGATGTAGACTGTGATAGATAATTGAATAAGGTGGGGTTTCTATGCCAAATGTGAAACAAGGAAATAATTGTTTCCTCTTATGTTTTTCTGTGGTCAAGTGCCTTTGCATGTCATAATATGTGGGGCGCATTGAAGGCTTATTAGCTCTACGAAACCATGTGTTTTACTGGATGTTCAACCATGCATGTGATTGCGATAATTTCAACAAGTTTGTTCAACATTCAATATTCAAAGAAAGCTGTATGTACTATGTATGTTAACTGTAAGGTTAACAATGATCTCTAGTTTCATATTTTTATTGTAAAAATAGTGTGTACTGGTCTCCCATGATAAATTGTTTTACCACAATCTGGGCATGTGGACTACATTGGACTTCTTCATGTTTGTGATGATTTAATGACCATATGAAGGTAAAAAAAAGATATTTCATGCATACATTAAAGCAATTTTGTTTGATCTTCCTCCTGAAACTAGTGGGACCTACCTAGCCTTTCATGTATTTTGTTTTATTTTCTGAATGATATCATCCTTTTGGTCACAGAGTATTGCAGAAATGCTCAAGCTAAATGCTCCCATGGCATTGAAGTTAGCATTTGATGGTCTAAAAGATTCAGAGTATAAAACAAGAGAAACTACTATAGATGATGTAGGCAGATATGAAACTGTTGAGCTATCAGTTCTTCTTTGCAACGATGAATTCATTCGAAAACTCAATAAGGATTGGAGGGATGAGGATCATGCTACTGACGTTCTGTCTATGTCACAACATATACCTGAACTTAAGCTTCCAATAGTATGAATTCAATCCTTAACAAAATCTTGTCTTTCCTCTCATATTAGTAAACTGTTTGACATGCTTCATTTATGTTGCAGCTAATGTTGGGTGATATAGTTATTTCTGTTGAAACTGCATCAAGACAAGCAGAAGAAAGAGGGAATACCCTTCTTGATGAGATACGCATCCTTCTGGTTGGTTTTTGATTATTCATTGTGTTTCTTCTGCTTTTATCATTTTGAGGTCAAGTGATCAATCATGTGGATTTGAATTTTCAGCTTTTATGCGTGTGCATGTATTTCTCTGTCCTGGTTTTTGGTAGTTTGTTTCTACTATTTCTATGGGCTGTGTTATTTATCTTTTCTCTTTTTAGGATGTATCTTGATAATTATAAATAACCAAATAATTATTAACTAGCATAATATAATTGCATAATTGTGAGGGATATAACACCAAATAACTATTAACTAACATAATTTAACTACTTAATAGTAAGTGATATATTTGTGGCAAAAGGTCCTTTATACACCCAATTAGGGATGCTCATGTGCTGGTAAAGGTGTCTAATTGGGCCAATTGGATCTCATAAGACCTCTTTTTAGTCTGTGGCTGGGTTGTCTGGGTCTTGAGATTGTTATTTTTGGGTTTATTAATATAATGGGCCTAATTTATAAGTGCATAAGAGAGTTTTTTGTTTGAGTTTTCTAACTTTATTTTCATATAAGGTCTATTAAAAAAGACTTTTAGTCAGTTTAAGAGAATGATTAACAGCCCTTTGGAGCTGATCTGAAGATGATCTGGAAGGACTATGAGTTTTTCATGAAGGACTTTGGAGCTGTTGAGTTCTGTTTACAGGATTTGTATTCCAGACTGAATTTCTTCTCCAGTGATCACAGGGTTAGTTCCTACAATTCTTCCCTCTTCATGGATTTTGTTCATAGCATAAAAATTCTCTACTTTGTCCACGATTTTCTTCTAGTTGCTTAAATTCCTACCCATCTATGGATTTCTGAAACTTCAAATCTGACCATTAGATTTTAATCTTGTGACTATTCTTTTGAACTCTTTTACAGTTTCAAAATTTAACCTTGAAACTGATTCTTGGTATCTCCACTACAAGTTTGATTTCAGTTTAATCAATTTTCAAGTTGAGTTTTCTAAGTTTCATCTCATATCTGGCATATGTTCTGCGTCCTCAATCTCATATTACAACCCACAAACACTGACTTCTCCAATCATTTGTGCAGTTAGTTCTGCCTTGTGCTGGGGATGAGTGAGAATGTACTCTAGTTGTGGTTGCTTCTGTAAGCGTAGAAAGTTTGAGAGTGTACCTTGGTTGCTACCCCTCTTAAGTGAGATGCATCCTTTTCCTAAAAAAAACCCATCATTTGTCTGCATTCTTTTTTTTTTTTGGGTAGATAATTTGTCTGCATTCAAAGTGTAGAATATTAGGATGATGAGGTGCATCCTTCCCATTAAGGACCCACCATTTGCCCTGCATTAAAGTTTAAAATATTAAGATTTTATAGGTGCATGATTTATGTTGACGATATTATGCTCCAGCCAGTGGATGGTTACTCTCTAATTTCCTTATTGCATGGTTGACGAGTGATCTCCCTTGGAAAGTTTCCTTTTTAGTAGATTTAGGAAATTCTGCACTGTGTAATTTTCCTTATTGCTGTAACTCAGTTTAGGAAAGTTTTCCTAATCTGAGATTGGGTTTTATATTATAAATAAATTACATGGGGGAGAGCCTCAATACAAATGAACTGCCCCTCTTTCTCTCCTTTGTCTTCTGCTTCTTCTCCACTCTTCTCTTCTCATTCTCATTGTCCCTGCTGCTCGGAACTTCTAAACATTTGAAGCTGCTACAATCTAAATGGAGGCAAGATGAGAAATACTGCCTTACAATAAAAAAATGAAGATGACAAATAATGTACTGGACCTACCAAGATCTGTGTTTTGTCCACTATCCACTGCACCTACATGACAGAAAATCTTGGTTGCATTCATGAAGTCCTTTATCTATGCTTATTTCAAAAGCATCTGTTGGATCAGTACAGAACGTATTAAATTGATGTTATTAAGTACCGAATCTAAAACTCTCACTCAAATGTTTTAGGGACTGTTGCGTCCAAATCCAACTTGATGATCCACTTGACGGTTGCAACCTGTTCAAGAAAGTGGGCTGACCTTGGTTGATTGGGAAGCTGCCTCCAACGATCAAGTCAGTTCTTGCATACAACACTGATCAAGAAAGCTCTGAACAAAGTATTCACAGAGCTTGAGAATGGAAATTGAGCAATTGTTATCTTGCGAGTCAAGTGAAGGGTTTATATAATTTGACCTGATCAATGTGGATTGTTGGATGATTTGATTGACGTAGATCCCTGGCTTCTTGATTGTTGGATTTGAGTTAGTTAGGCTTTCCTTACTGGGCTGCAGAATCGTATCCCATTCAAATAGGGAAGGTGGTCATGCACCCTGCTCCCTGCTCCCTCGCACATCGAGATTTTCTTTCTATTATTACGAATCTGGCATCAAATATCTCTCCCAGGGCGGATATAGTGCTTAACTGGTGCTCCTTTCTATAACTGTCTCTTAAGCTCCTGATTAGATCCCCCTTTCTCGGGCTCTGTCCTCCCGAGCTTCATTTCTTTCACTGTTATAGACGAGTCTTAGTCTCCAGGTCAAAACGATGGCTCCCTAAGTGCTTGATCTGGTGACACCATCTCCCAATCTAAGTGCTTGATCTGGTGACACTATCTCCCAAGCATCACCAGCTCGAGCACCCCTAGCTCAGCTAGCTTTGATGTGGTGGGTCCACAGAGTTAGGACCAAATCAAACCGAATTGGGTGTAACAGGCATCAACTTTGCCGCCACTAACTCCACTGCTTTGAGCAGTGGATCATCTAGCCCAAGGTTATGCTTCTATTGATACTTTAATGGAGATAGTATGTGAAAAATCTGTGGATAACTTGTTAGTATTTATGAATATTATAAATAACCAAGCACAAAGAAGGAGAAGAAGAGGAAGAGGACAAAATCTACTAGTAGTAGAACTACACTACATGTCGCAAAGAAAGATAATAAATAGAAGACAAACATACCCAAAAGGAGATCTAAGAAATTGATTATTTGATGGAATAAAATGGGGTGGACAGAAAGGGGTGGAAAATGTACTATTTCTAACAAAATCCTAAGAGATGCAAATTTGTTTGGTTTACTGGGGTGGAAGACTGAGAAGATAAGCTTTATTAGTAAAGAGCTTGTATATTGACATGGCACCCACTTAAATGTCTTCAGAATATATCAAATACATCAAATAACTTAAATGTCTTCAGAATTCCATCCATATATCACAATCTCAACTCTAGAGAATAGAATAATAAAATTATACAACCATTAGAAGTTTTATATAAATCATAATTCATAAGTTCATAAGACAAGTATAGAATGATTGATCTTCCTTTGGTGTTGTAGATGTGTTAGGAATAGTTGCAAGTGAAAATCCAGCTGAAACCCATGAAATATCCGGTGAAAAATGAGAGTTCCGACGAGATATGGCGAGATATACGAGATATCAAGCAAGTTGCGAGATTCTTGCTCTTTATCTCGTCTCATCATTTGAAAAAAGTGAGATATCTCGTGAGATCTCAAACCATGGAGAATTGAATCCTTGTTGTAACTTCCGTTAAATGAAGTGGCAATTAACCTCAATATCAATGTATTCTCTCCTGAAATATTGGATCAGAAGCAATCTAGACAATTGCTTGATTATTACACCACAAGTGCATTAGAACAATATTGACACATCTAAGCTCTATTAGGAGGTATATTAGCCACAAAAGTTCATTAGTTATGTGAGCCATGGATGATACTCAGGTTTAGAACTTGACATGGCCGCCATCATCTGTTTCTTGCTCTTCCAAGAGACAAGATTCCCAACAAGAAAAATAGAATACCCTGTGGTAGACCTCATATTGGTTGAAGACCCAGCTCAGTCTACATCAGATGAACCTTTCAACATGAGTATGTTCATGGTCAAAATAAAAGAGACCATGCTCTGGAGTCTTCTTCAAATATTGGAAAATTTTAAAACAGTATTCCAATGAGATGTCCTAGGATAGGACAAAATGACTCACTTCACTAGTGGAAAAAGTAATATTGGGTCACGTGATCATTTGATAATTCAGCTTAGCCGCCAATTGATGATACTTCTCAAAATCTCTTAATAAATCACTGTTACAGCTAGTATTCACATTTGGATCCATAAGCATATTTAATGGTTCAAAAACCCTCATACCAGTCTCTGCAAACAAATCCAAAATACTTGCGCTGAGAGAGACAAGCACCTTTGTTTGATTGAGCAACTTCAACAACAACAACAACAACAATAAGCCTTGTCCCAACTAAATGGGGTCGGCTACATGGATTCTTGCCCTCCAATCAATTCTATTCGAGGCCATGCTAGATACAAGGCCTAAACTATACATATCCTTTCTCACCACTTCTCCTAAGGTTATCTTAGGTATACCCCTAGCTCTTCTAGTTCCTTCAATATGGATTATATCACTTCTCCGTACAGGGGCATTTATAGGTCTCCGTTGAACGTGGCCGTGCCACCTCAAACGACTTTCTCGAAGCTTATCACTTATGGGAGCAACTCCCAGACCAACTCTAATATGATCATTTTCTTATCTTATCCATCTTAGTTTTGCCACTCATCCATCTTAGCATCCTCATTTCTGTTACACTGAGTTTATCTATATGATTCTTTTTAACAGTCCAACACTTTGCACCGTACATCATAGCTGGTCGAACAACGGTCCTATAAAATTTTCCTTTAAGCTTTAATGGAATACGCCGATCACATAAGACCTCGGACGCACCTCTCCACTTCATCCACCCTATTTTAATTCTTTGGGAAACCTCATCCTCTAAATCACCTCTTTTACTTATGATTGAACCTAAGTACCTAAAACAATCACTCTGAGGAATCTCTTTATTGTCAAGTATCACCATGTCATCATCTGCCCGATCATGACTAAAGTTACAAACTAGATATTCTGTCTTTGATCTACTAAGTTTAAAGCCTTTTGATTCTAAAGCGACTCTCCATGATTCTAATTTGGTATTAATCCTCACTTGGGTCTCATCAATCAATACAATATCATCTGCAAAAAGCATACACCAGGGGACCTCATCTTGAATGTCTTTGGTTAATTCATCTATTACCAATGCAAATAGATATGGGCTTAAAGCTGACCCTTGATGTAGCCCAACTGTTATTGGGAATTCATTACTTTGTCCCCCCATTGTTCTAACACTAGTCACCGAACCATCATACATATCCTTAACTATATCTATATATTTACTTGCAAAACTTCTTTTCTCTAGTACTTGCCAAATTAACGCTTTAGGGACTCTATCATAAGCTTTTTTTAGGTCAATAAATACCATATGAAGGTCTTTCCTACATTCTCTATACCTTTCCATAAGTTTCCTAATTAAGTAAATAGCCTCCGTTGTAGATCTTCCCGACATAAACCCAAATTGGTTCTCTGTAACTGTAGTTAAGTGTCTCAAACGGGTTTCAATTATTCTCTCCCATAACTTCATTGTATGGCTCATCAATTTAATGCCCATATAGTTATTACAACTTTGAATATCTCCTTTATTTTTGTAAATTGGAACCACAACACTTCTCCTTCATTCATCGGGATTTTTCCCTGTGCTCATAATCTTATTAAACAACTTAGTCAACCAAACTAGTCTATGGGTTCCTAAGCTCTTCCATACTTTAATTGGGATTTCATCAGGACCTTGTGTCTTGCCGAGTTTCATCCTCCTTAAAGCTTCTTTGATTGAGCAACTTCGAACTCTAAAAAGTGTTTCAACTCTCTAAAGTTTTTGCCTTCAAATTACTGTTGCAAATGTGTCACTGTGTAATGCTAGCAATATCTTTGCTTGTAATAACTATATCATCCACATACGCCACGAAAAATATTGTACCCATATTTGAGAGATGGTAGAAGACAAAAAGATCATTCTCACAATGCAACAACCCAAATTCTGAACACCTTTACTAAACTTACCAAATTAAAATGTGGGGAATTGTTTCGAACCATACAATGACCGTTTCATGTTGTAAGCAATCCACACACTCCCTGAGCAACAAATCCAGGTGGTTACCCCATATATACCTCTCCATGTAGGTGACCATGAAGAAAAACATTCTTCACATCCAACTACTAAAGAGGCCCGTGATGTAAGGTTTGCCTTCTCAATGAACACCCAACATTAACCAATAGCAGTCTTACCTTGCTGTTAAAAGCACAAGACCCAAGTGTTATTAAATGTATGTTGAAGATATGTCTTTGACAATCTATTTATGCTATCTATAATGCCAACAAACTAGATGTCTTGCACCATTATTTTCTGACATTCTAAAGCTTTAATTTGGGATAACTTCAAAAGATGGGAGGAATTGGATGTGAATGTGTTTGAGCAATTAGAATCTTAAGCCTATTGAAGTAGACAATTCTGTGGCAGACAGGAAACCTATAACTTTCTAAATTTTATTGATGTTCACCATGGGCAGTAAAGTTGGTAACACATACCCAAAGGTAAGATTACCCAAGAGTTTAAAAGTAATATATGAATTCACATTTAGGATAAGTTTAGATAACAATAGTTGTATAGGGACCCTATAAGTCCAAAGGTGGTTGAATTTTCTATATCATCATTATTTTTTCTATGAATGTAGATTGAAGAAAAGACCACTGCGTCTTGTGCCGAAAGGGTTAATGTAGTACAGTTGTAACATTCATGCGGATTGACCTTGCACCCTCTATAATAATATTTTTAAAACATGCCTAGATTTTACTTTGTTATTTTGTAGAGACATTGGATCATAAAAGTAATATCTAGATGAATTTGCCTAATGTAATTTGTGGGAAACTATGAAAGGCTGGGGAAGTATCTACTAAAATCGTAGTTTTAAGTCTTTCATGGTTTTATTAGTATAGCAACATTGAAAGTAGAAATATTGTGAACACCTACTAATCGTAATATTCATTATAGTTCAGTAGGTTTTTAATCTTAGCTTATTTCTTGAATGCAGTCTCTAATATTTGTATCATCAAATGTGGTACTTTAAGTGTATTAAAGAGACTTTAAGACTAAATTATTTATTTTTTAAGGTGTATATAATTTTGAAATCCCTATTTAGTTGCAATTTAGGATTACTAAATGTTACAATGGAGTTTGGAATGACCACCAAGGTAGCATACTTGATTTCTATTATAATGATTTGCAATTTAAGGATTTACTTTTAACATATTTTAGTAGTAAAAGTAAGTAGCGTTCACCAAAGGTGATGCTGTCAAAGTTTAATAAGATTTATGCACAAGGACTTGAGAAGCATGGCCTAAGGGTTTCTTATCACCCAAAGATGGAGAGATACTTGAAGCTTTGTGTATGCCACATCAAAGTATATTGGTTGGAATGGAAAACAAATTGGATGTATGTGTTTGTCTTACTGATGGATACTCTTGCTTCACAGTTTTACTTACACTACATACTTATGAGGAGCTATAAATGGTTGGATGGAACACACCCAAAATAAAATGTTTTATACATTACTAGTTTAGACAATTGGTTTAACTCACTTAGTTTTTAGCTTATACAGCACTATGTTACTTGTTTTAGTCAATGAGTAGGAGTTTAGTGGCAGCATATTTATTCAGCTATGAGTCTTAAGTTCAGCATTTGTTTATACCTATATCTCTTTAATGCATAATATTTTGTTGAACATGGTTATCATATGCTAATTGATGTTTGATTGAACATTGCAATGCATATGTTGATTCACAACAACAACAATGATAAGCCTTGTCCTAACTCCCAACTATATAGCATGAACAACATTGATCGTTGCCTTCGAATCAACTCTATTTGAGGCTATACTAGATACAAGGCCTAAGCTATACATAAGCCTTTCTCACCATTCTCCTAAGATTATCTCAGGTATTCTCTCAGTTCTTCTAATTCCTTCAATTTGGATTAAATCACTTCTCTATATAGGGGAATCTAAAAGCCTTTGTTGAACATGGTCATGCCACCTTAATTGACTTTCTTTTAGCTTATCATTTGTGGAGCTTCCCATAAACCAGCTTAAAATTCATTCTTTATCCATCCTAGTTTTGCCATTTATCCATCCTAGCATCATTATTTCTGCTACATTGAGTTAATCCATATGATGCTTTTTAACAGCCTAATACTTTGCAACATACATTATAGCTAGTTGTACGAGGTCCTATAGAATTTTCCTTTAAGCTTCAAATATACGTCGGTCACATGAGACCTCTGACGCACCTCTTCATTTCGTTCATCCTATTTTAATTTTTTGGAAAACACCATCCTTTATAACACCTTTTTTATATATGATTAAGCCAATGTACTTAAAATAATCGCTTTATGGAATCTTCTCATTAAGTTTCACTACTTCATCATCTTTTGTTCATGACCAGGGTTACATGCTAGATATTCTTTCGATGTAATGCATATATTGATAGGTATACTAAAATTTAAGGTAATATTTTCCAATCAACATGGCATTGACCAAAGGTTGTATTTAGTCAAAGATAAAGGTGGTATATAACCAAAGCTTATAATATGACGATTAGTCATAGGTGATATTTAGCTAAGGATTTGATTTATGGTAGTATTTAGGCTAACTGGTGCATGGTGTTTTGCCATAGGGTTTTCTTTTTTTCTTCTTCTTCTTTTTTTTTCTTCTCCTTAAGTGATTTTGTATAGGCGGTTGTACCACATGTGGTTTTTGCATTGGGTTGTCTTGTCATAGGCAGTTTTGCCAAAGTCAGATATTAACCTTAGATCAATTATGGCAGTTTGCCTGTGTATTGGTGAACATGAGTGTTTTCTACTTACACGGTAATTCAAGGTAGGCCAATCCTTGATTATATAAAGGACCTTCAAGAGGGAATGCTTTTTTTTAGATAGAAAGTCTTACATATTTCTCTCTTATTTATACTCTAAGGTTCGTATGAATGATTTATTAATGCTAGTAATGACAGATAATTATATCGTATATTTTTTGTTCAACATTGACTATTTATTGATTGAATCAAGTGTTTTGAGTGATGAAAGATTATGGAATTCATGGCCAAACACCTAAATAAAGGTGCTCCAGTTAGCGTAGCCCAAACAAGCAATTGTTGGGTTCAGGCTTAGCTAACACTGGTGACTGACCCATTATTTAGGTCCATATTCACTTAAGATTTTGGTTAGGGGTATTAGTAACCTTACCCATTGTGAGAGTGGTTAGGGTTAGGAGAATATTATATATTCTATTTAGGTTCCCATAGCCGTCATTTTCAAGTGTGTTTTATTTCCTACTCAGTAGAGCTGAGAGGGAAACACTATGAAAGTTCTAAGGAAATGAAAGTTTGGTGCTTGATTAATGAATGCTCAGAGATTAGGAGTTAGAAACAAACCTAATGGACATAAAGAGAATATACTATTTTTCAGGAAAATATTTGGTTTGATCTAACCCTAAATTGATCTTATACACAAATTAGACTACGATAATGGATTAAATCAAAGGAAGATAACTTTTGTACACACCAATTGCTGGGAAAACCTTAGATTTAATTAAACACTAAATTGGCCCCATACTAAAATTAGAATATGATAAGTAATTAAATCAGAGGAAGTTAAATTTCATACCTTCTCCTCTGTTTGTTGTCAATTTCTTGATCTCTTAAGTTTTAATCAAGGGTTAAACTCTCTTTTGCCTTAGATTTTCTACAACCTTTTCTCTTTGTTCTAGTGGGTAGGAAACAAAACAACCACATGAGAGTGACGACTATGGCGACTCAAAGTGGAATATATATTATTCATCTAACTCTAATCACTCCCATAATGGGTAAGGTTAGCAATACCCCTGAACAAAACCTTGAGTGAATATGGACCTAGATAATGGCCTAATGTTAGTTAACCCCCAAAATGCAACAATCTCCCACTTGAGCTACACTAACATGGACACATTTTCTTAGATGTTTGACTATGAATTCCAAATTGCTTGTTAATCATGACACATTCAATGAATAAAAGGTTAATGTTGAACAATAGTAGAAAATGTTCCTCAGTATGCGGTACATAACTATCTGTCATTACTAACATTAACAACTCTGGTATGAATTCTTTGCAGTATAAATAAGAGAGAAAAGTTCACAACTTTTGGTGATCACAAAAGCATTATCTCTTGAAGGTCCTTTCTCTAATTAATGAATAGCTTACCTTGATTTAACTCGTTGTAGAAAACTTTGATGTTAAAATACTTGGGCAAACCTCCATGATTTATAAGAGGTTAATGCTTGAATTTGCAAAACTGGAATGGCAAAACCACCTATGGCAAGATTGGCTATAGAAAAGCCGTCTGGTAAGACTGCTGTGGCAATATTGCCTGTGGCAAGACTACCAATGGCAAAACTGCTTGATAAGACTGCTTTGTGGTAGAAACCTCACACAAGATTTAGGCTAAATCTCACCATAAATCAAATCCTTGCTAAATACTGCCTATGACTAATCACTATATTGTAAGCTTTGGCTATATACAACTCTTAGCTTTGACTAAATGTTGCCTATGATCAATGTTGCATTGGTTCTTCGACAAATACTACATTAAATGTTAGTATGTCAGTCAACATATGCATAACAATGTCAAAGTAGGCATATAATAACCATATTCAACAAAACATTATATATTGAATATATGAAATCCTGAACGAATGTTGAACCCCTAGACTGTTAAAATAAATGGGCTTCCACTTAATTCCTACTCTTGATTAAAAACATACTACTGTATAAACTTAAAACCAAGTAAATTACTTGAACTAATGGTCCACACCATTAATATACAAAACGTTTTATTGTGGTGTATTCCATCAACTTTTTATATTTCCTCATAAATATATCATATAGCTAAAAGTGCCAGTTGAAATGTCCTTTAGTAAGTTAAACACATATATCTAATTTGATTTTCATTATAATCAACAAGTACTTTGATGTGACATACATATATCCAAGAAAAACTATGAGATGACACTAACCTTAAAAAATCTCTCCACTTTTGGGTGATAAGAAATCCCTAGGCCATGCTTCTTAAGCATGGTACAACATTTCTCAAGATTTTGCTAACATTTTGGTTGTTTCAACATGGTCGAGACGAAACATTGTAGCGAAATATTCTGTATAATGTTTCACAAAAATATTATCAAAATTTTGTCTTTTGACTGTTCTGGCCGAGTTTTGAAATCTTGTATTCCAAAGGGGCTTCTTTGTGAAATCCAGGCCTTCAAACGTCTTTTTCACAAAATTTTGCACATTTTCATTAGTCTTATCTTCATTTCTTTTTCCAATCTTCACCATTCTCCCTTATGTTTTGCTTAAATCTTGGGGTTTCTACCTCAATCTTGCCGGAAAACACGGTGTAGATTGTAGAGGTGTATTGAGCTTGATTTCATCGACATTTGGGTGTTTCTAGACATTAAGGTATACTATTATTTTCTTCTTCTTCTTGAACATTGTGCGTCGATCCATGAACTCACAAGGTCATTTTTTTGGTTGTGTATTATTTTTAAACTTTTTGATTTAAAAAAAAATCTATTTTCCTACACAAAATGTAAAAAAAAAATATGTGATATATAACTTGTATGGTAATTGAATAAATATATGCTTAACTCTATAAAATCAATGGTCTCATCGAAACATTTTTCCACCTCGTAATTATTTTTTTATTTTTAAAAAATGAGTATATTAATATAAAAATGATTAAACATAGGAAACATATGCGTTATGGTTTTGCTATTGTGTTTATTGGTCTCAAATTAGGCTATATACCGAAAATTAGACCAAAAATTTTGCCTAAAACCCACCAAAACACTCAACCGAAACATTGTTGAGATTTCAACTGTCTTAACCTTGTAAAGATACTCACACACCAAGATGAGACAAAATTTTGAACTTTGTTCTCAATTCCTTGTGCATAAATCCTTTATACTTTGACTACCTTTAGGTGAACATTGCCTATTGTTATTGCTGATATATTTAAAAGCAAATCCTTGAAATACAAATCATTATAATAGAAATTAAATGTGCCACTTTGGTGTTCATGCCTAACTCCATTATAACATTCTATAATCCTAAATTGCAGTTAAATGGGGACTATACAATCTTATGCGCATATTATGAAAATGTGTAATCTAGTCTTGAAGTCTCTTTAATACACTTAAGTATCACACTTGATCATACATAACATGAAAATGATGAGAAAGCCAAGAATGTATTTTTAGGAATGGACAAAACAATCATAATAAATCACTAAAAATTTTATTCCAAGAATTGTGCTAAGATGTAAAAGGCCAACTCAAATATCATGATTAGTAAGAAGTAGTGACTTTATTTCTACTTCCAGTTTTTCTCTATATCGTAAAATCATTCAAGGTTTGAAACTATGACTTTAGTAGACATTTTCCTTCCTTTTATGGTTTCCCAAAAATTATATTAGAGAATTCATCTGGATATTACTTTTATGATCCAAATCTCTACAAAATAACGAATTAAAATCTTGACATGATTAAAAACATTGCCATAAAGGTCACAAGAAGTCAAGAACAATCTGCATGAAAGTTACAACCATACTACATCTTTACCCTTTGGAGCGCAAGATGGTACTGCTCTCTTCCTCCATAGATGTCCTCCAACTAGGATTAGATAATGCATCAGTTTTGGACTGACAAATAGGATAAAATGCCGTGGAAAGACAAGAATGTAAAGAGTCATAGTTTAGAATATGAAATAAATTACCCATTGGGTGTTGGGTATAACTATTTGCATAAAGCAACGAGAAGATTGTCATCAGAAGGAAAATCAATACTAGGTGTAGCTGAATGAACAGGTTTAGCACATGAGATAAAACAGGAACAGAAGCATTAGAAACAAGAATAGGCAAAGTTTCCTTTAAAAGAGAACCCATGGCCGAAGTAGATATGGTAGGAGCTGATGGAGGCAGAAGGGCACCACCACCTTGAACAAAGTGAATTTAAGTGGAGGAATCAGATCGGAGCAGGTGGTCCTATATTCAATGACGAGTGCCAAACAACCAAAATTGGGATGTTGCCATTTAGACACGACGAACAAAAGAGGAGTCACTTACGATGTGGACTCAAAAAGTAAAATCCGGCAATGACAATATTTTTCAAAGGAGGACCATATGACCTATACCCTTTTTGAGTGCAAGCATGACCCACAAAAGTGCACTTCAAGTACTTAGGATCTATCATAGATGAACCAGGATGGTGGTCAAACACAAAATGTACACACCCGAAAATTTGTGGAGGCAAAGCAAATAAAGGTGTATAAGGAATTCCACCCTTTAATACAAACTAGATCATGTGATTAGTAAGGAAATAAACAGTTAAAACAACATCAACCCAAAAAAACTTGGAGTTTGGAATCTTTGGATCATCTCCCCGTCTTGACGCTTTTTAACCACACATATTGTGGGGCACACTCTAAATATTGATAAAATAATTTAGAAGTGGGACCCTCAGTGGGTCCTATATGGGCTCCACACAATATGTGTGGTTAAAGCGTCAGGGGAGCAATAATGCTCCCTTTGATGGGGAGGTGATCCGGACTCAAAACTTGGAAGTATTTTTTTGCTCAAAAAATAAAAGAAGAATGGTCACTTCCATTAAATGTCTATTCTTCCATTCGACCACTTCATTTTGTTGTGGAGTGTCTAGAGTCTCTGGACAAGAAGATTGATGGATCATATCATGAGCAGTCACAAAACTATCAAAGGGAGAAAATATTCCTTGGCATTTTCACTATAGAGTGCATGAATAATTTCATTAAATTGAGTTTGAATATGAGTAACAAATGCACTAAAGATGGAAAATAACTCGTGATGATTTTTCATTAAATATAACTGAGTGACTGTAAATGTCATAATAAAAGGTCACAAAATAGTGAGAACCTAACTGAGATGTCATTCATGTGACAAGACAAGGTCCCCACAAATCAGAGTGAACTAATGCAAAAAGATTTAGAGACCTGCTGTGGACTCTAGGGAAATATAATTCACATGGTGTAACTTTTCAAACTAAGATGACTCATAGTCTAGACAGAAATAGATTGTCCATCCTCTGTAATGACGGATGTCCAAAACAATGATGAGTATCATGTACTTGTGTAGAAAACTGAATGGGAGTCCTAGAGAAGATACATCCCCCTTTCTTCCACCCCCCTCTCAATCATCTTAAATGTAAGATCTGGAGAAACACAAGAACTAGGGGAAAAGATATTCAAACAATTTGTAAGCTTTGGTGCGCTGACTAACTGAATATATTAAAAGGAAAATAAGATAAGATAAGAATTACATGGCTGATAGTTCCAATGCCACTATGTTTGGCTGAGGAACCATTAACTGTTGTAACACTAGACTCAAACGGGCGAAGAAACAGAAAATTACCTAAATACTAGGCATATCATCTCAAGCACCTGAATCAATGATCCAAGGGCTAGTCGAAGAAAAACATGTAGTGACATTTACTGTCATGACAAAAGTGGCTTTAGAGAAGTTCTTTGGCTTTGAAAGTTGAAACTGAGTAAACTTGGCATTGGCCTTAGTTGAAATGGTAATTACCTTCTCATCTTGCTCTGTAGTAGATGACTCAGTATTTCACCAAAAAAAAAAAAAAAAAAGACTCAGTATTGGCTACAGGGTTGCAAACAGTTGTTGGTTAGGCTTTGCATGAAGCTTTGGATATTTTTTTTTTTCATACATCCTAGCTTTGCGCAATGATGATATATCCTCACAGGATCAAGGAAACGAAGGTGAAACCAAGACACCTGGATCCTGGATGCCTAGACAATGCCTTGAAAACTATGATTTATATTTTTGATCAAGATTATGATGACTTCTTATATTTTTGCTGGCTTTCTCTCAGTACAGAAATGTTAAGACATTTACCAATATTTCGGCATTTTGCTAGACCTCGGTGAGTTCTATCCTCGACCTGATCTACCATGTTGCAGATAGCCAGGTATTATGGGTGTGGAGGGAAACCAAAGCCTGTAACACTCTTAACTGGAGCGTAATATTTGGTGCTTACTTCGGTGCATGGTGATTGGGCATTGCCTTAGCATCATGGCAAGGCCGGAAGTTTTGATACCCCATTGCACCCTGCCCATCTGAAACTGCTTCATTCATCTTCTTACAATGTTCAAGGCCCCTTTACATTCAGCTGCCTAATAACCCTTGAGGAGCCTATCTCAACTCATAAGGAGACCTTCAGGATTAGTCATCTTTCTTTTAATTTGTTTTTGGCTGAGGCTGGTTGTATTATTTTATTGGTTAGGTTTCCTTATTGTTTTATAATTTAGACCGTTATGTTTTCTGTTCATGGGGAAATTCACCCCCCCTCTTTTTGATTCATTTTAATTTTCTCTTCACCATATTATGTATTATTAGCAAATAACGATTATTGATTGTCCATCAGCTTGTGTGTTTTGACATTATTTTACTTAGCTTGTGATGGCAATGGACATCCTGACCTGAAGCCTATAATGTTGAATCTTTGCTGTTTGAATTACATTTTTATTGATTCTTTCTAATTTTTTTAAAATTCTTAAACTTTTAAATATTTTTATATTTTATTTTAAATTTTTGGTAACTGTTAAGATCTGCTATTTATAATGTTGAAGAGCTAGCTCATGCTCTGGGAGGTTTTCTTGTTTTTGCTGGAAATATTTGGATGCAAGTTAAGAACCAGTATTTGTTGTCTTCCTCTAGGTTCATGGTTTGCTACATCTTTTGGGATTTGATCATGAAGTCAGTGATGAGGCTGAAACAGAAATGGAGAAGGAGGAGGAACTTCTTTTAAAAAGTCTTGGATGGAAGGGGAAAGGTTTAATACAGAGTGCAAATACTATTTCCAATAATGAAGGCTGTCAGTTGGAAACTTCAGTTGGTGAGTGTTTATTTATGATGTGCCTTTCTAATATTGACCTCAAACTTGCGAAACCAGTGGGAGATTGATTGCAGTCAGGGTCAACACACGTTCAGTTAGACCACTCTACAGAGTATCGTTAATAATTGCAGAATCAAGGCTGATTCACAGGAAATGACGAGAACCTTCAATGATGGTTAACAGCAATAGAAGCCTTTGGGATCAACTTAGGATGGATTCTATTCTAATCTTTTTCAGTTTGAGTTCATAATGTGTTGGTGTTGACAAACAGTAGCAGCAGCAAGGAATATTGAGAAGGTAGGGAAAACATGGAGGGGAAGAAGAGAAGATAGAATACAAAGAGGGCAGGGGAATGGGCCATCTCAGTCCTGGATCTCTTTGCGCGGCTATCTCAGCTGGTGAAAATGGGTTATATTCCATAACTGTAAGGCTACTAGGTCACAAATTTGATTTCTTAAGAAGTCGTTAGTGAAAGGGCCTATCTATAGCCTGGCCAAAGCTTTACAAGAAATAGAGACTTTCTAAAACTTAAAACCGAAACTGCTAACCTAGTAATGGGTGACAATTGAAACTAACTCCAACTAGAAGCTACTCGGCTTTATAAATTAGGTTCATACATGAATAACTAGAATAGAGGAATTATTACGAAAATATAAACCAAACTAAGCTTCTAAAATCTCCCAAGAATGAAATCTCCATGTTATCTGATATTGGGCCCTCACAAATCTCTAAGAATATTCTAGTTTAAGTCAAATATGGAGCTGTGGCACTGTTCACATGAAGAGTAACGTTTACAGTGTTTTGGCTTCTTTTTGGGACTTCTAGAAGACCTGCTGAATTTACTAAACCTGGTCCAGTTCTGATCCATCTGGAGATTGGGGAACCCTTGTTCTTGTGATGATTTCCAGAATCTACATCACTTCCATTTTGCCCGATAAATTCTTTAATTGATTTGGTAATTTAATATTCTTTTAAAGACATTGGTAGTTTGAGATTCTTTACAGATGAGCGCTTAGAAGACAGGAAGAAAGAAGGCAGTCTGAGATTTTACAAGCCAAAATTCAACTATCTCTTCTGTGACATGGATGGTGAGCTCATGCAGAAGTTGGTATGGTGCTTTTTGAAAATTGATTCAACTTACATTGTTGACTTGCATAAATATAGGCACACTGCTGAACAGTAGAACCCAAATTTCTTCAACAACAGCAAAAGCACTAAAGGAGGCTGTGTCAAGGGGAGTAAAAGTAGTGATCGCCACTGGAAAGGTTAGAAGATATGATTTATGATCTTGGATCTAGTCGTCAGACTTAGTTTCTTCTAGTCAACAGAAACAATTATTTGTTTCAGCAACTTGCTTGCGTGCAGCAAGTTTGTGAATTTGCACATTCTCTGTCTATTCAGGACTTGTTCCTTCTGCATTCAGTCACTGATGTCCTTGGATCAACTCCTTATTTGTGCTGGAGTTATCATTTTCTGTTTTCAGTTGGGCCCCACCAGGGGGGGGGGTTACATCTCTTTTAATTTAACAAATTATCCCTTGGTCAATTTGTTCTGGAAACAGACTCGTTTTGCTGTTATAGATCTTTTGAAGACTGTTCATTTAGCTGGAAATGATGGCATTGTTTCAGAAATGTCACCTGGGGTCTTCTTGCAGGTATATCTTTTGAACTCTTCCTTCACTTCATTTGACTAAGTCATGGGCTGCCATCTCATGATACTAGATTCAGCGTTGATTACTTGATGGAATACAGAATTTCTTGTTATGTCATTTACTACTACACATTTGATGCTGTCTTCTGATGGAAAAAATAATTGTCTGGTTTTAGGTTGGGCAGTTTGTTAATGGCTTAGACAATTCATTGGAATAATTTTCAGTGTCAGTAAATTGCCACGTTTAATGCTTAGAGGACTGGTAATCACCTGGCTGGGCCAAAATTTAGCATGATGCCTGTAAATCCAACATGTCTAATTTTGAGTCTTGGAATTCACGTCAAAGTTGGCAGCTGAAATGCTTTCTGCGGGTTCTTATTTTCAAATTCTATTTTTTACAAGTGGCATAATGAATATGTCTAGCAACTCTACCTGGTTTTAGAACATGTTGAATACATGCAGTCATTTGCATCATCAAATTCAATCATGCTTAACTGACTATACAAGAAAATATGGTCAGAAATAAAAACAGACCTCTCAAGAGATGAAAGATGCTACAAAACTTGTATTTTACAAAAATGTTTCTAGTTTCTCATTCATAGTTATCAAAGCAGCAAATGACAACAGCTTTTGATGGCCCCCCAAGCGCCATGGCTATTAGGCGGCCATATGGCATTGCCTTGGCAAACAAAGCAGTCTAGTGTCCATTTTTTTGTATGACCATTTTATGTGGCTTAAATAGTATATAAAAAGCTATTTAATTCTACTTATAAGCTAAACAAGTATCAAAGAGTCATGATGATGCGAGACTATCATAAAAAAAGACAAACATAAGTTCATCTCATCATAATACAATAGCAACATTGCATTATAAATTTATACCATATGATTATGATTTGCATATATCCTAGAGATGATCTCAGCCCTCATTTGATCCTGTTTCTTTAATCTCAAAAAGATCTCATGCTTCTCATTTCATGGTAACAAAATGAACCACCGGTAGTATGTAGTGTTGTGGATTAAATTGGCGTACAAGGCTTGCCTAGAGACATAGAGTGTACAATTTTTGCGTATAAGCGGGCCATTGCCTTCGGCCTCCTAAAATGCCTTGTCGCTTGGCAATGCTTTGATAACCATACTAAACATTTTGACTCTCAGTCGAGTTTTGTTATTTTTTTCTGGCCACTTGTCTCGTCTTGCTTGGCTGAAAAAGCGAGATGTCTTGCAAGATCTCAGCAAGATATCTTGTGAGTTCTAGAATCATGATGAAATACAAATCCTAACTGTTTTTCCCACTGTAGTGGTCCTTTAAAGATCTTTGTTGTCTGGCCCTCATTCCAATGAGGCAAAATCAACTTGCCCTTCAATTGCGATGGTAGAATTTGTAAATTATACTAGTTGAAAGTAAATTCAATTTTAGAGATTTATTAGATAGAAGTAAAATTGAATTCAACCATGTGCCATAGTGTGAAACATTTTTTGGCCATCCAACTAGCTCTAACGGCTGTTGTGAGTTGTGACAAAAATAAAGAAGGTAACATTACTTCCAAATTTTCTTAGCCCAAAAAAAAACTATATATTTTCTTACAAATTCATGAGAATGAAACAGAAAAACAGCAACACAATCATGTCTTTTTTTCTTGCAAAATATCCAACTGACAGAGAGGAAGAATGGAAGAGCGAAATCTAGAATTTGAAAGAATAGGAGAATGGGAGAGATAAGAGTAGACAGAGCTTTGAGCAATTGCAGGTATGAATTTGGATAACTTTGTCCATGAAGAGTTTTGTCAGAATAGTAAGTGGACAAATTTGGCCTTATAAGAAGTTAAATTCTTTAGTTGTAATAACTTTGTGGGTAGCCTTTTTAGGTAGGAAATAGGATTATTTTGTCTAGAGGAAGATTTGCCACAAATTATTTCGTACTCTTATATGGTATAATGGTATGATATATATGTATATAAATACAAACACACACCCACAAAAAAAATCCCCCAAAAAAGGCTGAAGGTTGAACCAGTCATTTAAATCATGAGAAGGTCTAAGAAGCAAAAAAGGGAGAAAAAGAAGTCCCTCATGGCTTAGGAAAGCATGACCAAGGGTGGTTGAGGCGATGCTGTTGCCTCTAAGTCGCTGTGGATGGCAGGGTTAGCAGTCACCTAGAGAGACCAAGAAGTAGGAAGGCGATGAAAGCGGTGGCGGGTGAGGTGAAGGAGAGGTGGTGGTGGTGCTTGGAAAAAAAAATAAAAATAAAGGGGAAGTGGGAGAGTTGATTAGGGTTTTTAATAGTGTAATTTTACCATATCAAGATTTGGGGAACTTCGACTTGTGTCAATGAGGAACCAGTCTATTTTAATTTAATAATAAGTAAGTGATGGGAGTACACGATAAAGCCTCTAGGGCAGCATTACTTGACTTTTAGGACAGTTTTACCCTTTGTACCCCCACATTACAATAGTGATGGACCTGACGGTTGTAGGATGCCTTCACTAATGAGTGGTAGGTATAAGACTAAAACTAGTGGGATTTGTGGTTGTGAAATTTGGAAAGGGCAGTGAAGTGAAAGATAAATTCTTGATATTAGACCTAAGATGGAGAAATTATGGAGATTCTTTCAAAGCCAATCCAAAGAGAAAACTGCAATTGTTGGGGATGGTGTGAATATTGAATGACAGTACATTGATTTCTCTCAGCTGCCTTATGGTGCAGCTAGACAGGATATATGAATCGTGATAACATTTCAGGTATCTGAAAGGATATGTGAATCAAGATGAAATTCAGGTATCTTCAATAATGAAACCAATTTTCCAGCTAGAGCAGAGACTAGACTTGACAGTCGATGGTGTTAGTAGATTTCTTAAAGATATAAGAATTTGAGGGGTAATCCCTAAAAGATCCAGCCATAGGCCAAGGTTAAACCTGAAAAGAATCAGGCAGTATAATGGTTGAAGTATATATAGACACACACTTACACACACGCACACACACACACATATTGGCATCATATTGAAATTCATATTGTATTTTCTGTTTTTTTCTTTACAGAGTTTGTTTCACATTTTCACATCCAGTATGTTGTTCCTTCCTTGTTTCAGGGATTGCTAGTTTATGGAAGACAAGGTCGGGAAATTTTTAGAAGCAATCTGGATCCTAATCTTTGCCGAGAAGTTAGTCATTATTTTTATAGTATGAGCACAAAATAATTTTGATAGTTTTTCTTTTTAGTCAGATTTCTGGTGTTGTTATCTATTAGGAGAGGAGAATGATATCTGGATATTACAAAATAAAAATGCTTACTATATCAGAATAAATGAGCTTTTCTTCATTATTATAGGATTCCTTAGATGAAAATTTTAAAACATTAAGGAGATCCAATTTTTATCTTTTTAGAATTTCTCAGTGGGCGTCTTCTTTTTCCCCCCTTTGGGGGTGGGGTGGGGAAGGGGTTTTAGAAAATATAAAAATGATCCTATTTCTTGTATAGATCAAAGAATCTAGCTGTTATTTATTGATATGTCTACCCACAAAAGCTTAGTTTTGAACAACCCTAGTTTATTTATTTTATTTTTTTTTAAGAAAATCATGGAAAAAGGTTAGAATAGAAGGTTTCTGGTGAACAGAATACGAGGGTAGCTATCATAGTGCTAGTACGAGTAGAAATGATTTTCACCAATAATCTTGGAAGTGGGTTTGAAGAAATTTTCTTCAAGTATAAAATATCAACGTCTCCATTCCTCAAAATGTTTATGCAGACCTGTAATTGTACCCAATGTGGTCTTCAATATGATTAGGAGATTCTTCTAGATTGGTCCTTTTGAGTGCCTTTTCAATGCCATTGATACATGTTAGAAAATAAACTTTAATCAACCAAAGCAGTGCAGTAACAAGAAGAACTAAGAAGAAGAAAAAAGAAGAAGAGAAGAGAAGAAGAGAAGAAGAAAGAAGAAGAATTGATAGGAACCACATAAGCCTGCAATTCTAGCTTTGCATTCTTAGAATCGTAGCCTCTTATTTATAGATATCAATAGTCTAGATTACAACTTGAGAAGCAAGCCATCTTGCCCTCTAAAAAAAGAAATAAAGAGTACAACTTATGGACAAAATTTTCTAGTATTCTTACTCTTAAAACTTGTCCAAAATAGAAAGTACTTGAAAGGAAAGTTCTAAAATTAGTAACTAATAGAAAATAGAAATCATGCTTTTTAGAAACGACCAAAACTTGTGAAGCAAGATTCCTAAATTAGAAAGAGTAGCATATCTAAAAAGGAAACAAGGAATAATGACATAACACTGTTCACATTACTGTTTACATTAATGTTCATGTGAAATAACAACCCAAATTTAAACACTCCCCCTTCAGCTGGAGTATACACAAAGAAAACTTAAGTTTGCACAATAAGAATAAACTTGAAAGGTAGCACCAATCATGAATTGTGTAGCAATGTCAGACGTTGATAAACACTAAGAACACTTCACCCAGGAGATAATCAACATCAACATAAAAAAAAAAACTTTAATTCTTCATGTTGAAAGAACCATCTAATAATGAGAACAATCGATGATGTTGAAGACGAACAAAGTCCATAAGTATAGCAGGATCAAAGACACTATCCCCATAATGCCGGTAGTAGGGAGAAATATCCACACCAAATCTTCTCAAAATTGTAACTCTAAAGTCCATATAAATGCTTCACAAGAAGGCAAGTAGTAGGTAAAGTATGGGTAGGAAAAAGGCACTATTCACATAATTTTGGTAGTAGGGAGAAATATCCACACTAAATCTTCAAAATTGCAACTCAAATGTTCATATAAATGCTTCGTAAGAAGGCAAGTAATAGGTAAAGTATGGGTAGGTAAAAGGCAATATTGATTATTGTGGACAAAGTAAGTAGGTAAAAGACAATATAGGTTACTGTGGACCAAGTAGGTAAGGTAGTATGAGTTACTACAGACCAAGTAGGTAGGTAAAAGACAGTATGAGTTACTCAAATCAAGTAGGTAAGTTAAAAGACAGTATAGGTTATTGCGGATCAAGTAGGTAAGCTAAAAGATAGTATAGGTTACTGCGGACCAATTAGTTAGGAAAAGGTAGGTAATGATAGTGTTGTAGAATGTCATAAGTTGAGGACAAAGATCTTCACAAATAATATACATCAGCACATCTTGAGTAGATATAGAATAAGGTATCATTCTCTCCCTCACGTGTAGCATTACATATGGACAATTAATGACAACCAATAACCAATATCTAGTTTAAAAAGATCCCAAGAAATATAGTTTCCAAGTTCTCCTCATGGTAGGGGGAATGTTGTAATGTGGTAAATATATAATATTAGTGGTAAATATAGTCCAATGGTGAGGAGTTATGGTATAGATGGGATTTAATAAAAAGCAAATATGGTCGAGGAGGGAGAGGCACAGGTTCAACTATTGATAATCAAGAACAATAAAAATAAAAAATAAAAATAAAAATATGTGTAGGACCAAAGATGGGTAGAAAAAAATTGTTTAGAAACAACAGTAGTCAATGGAGTAGAACCTAGCTGATACTAAATTCAGGTTTGAGATGTTGAAAAAAATCTTAGAAGAAATAGAGTAGGTACAAGTCTTTATGGAAAAAAAACTTGCAGAAAATTAATTCCACCCACAATATAAGGAAATGGTTGCCCAGGGACTCGTATGAAACATTGTATAGCATCGTAGGTTATAAACTAGTAGTTGAGATGCAAACCCAGCCAGACAGGTAAATCGCAGCCCTTCACATATAAAAGGAAACAATTGGCCATGGATTGAATACTAGGTAGATTGAACCTTAGAGAAGACCCAAAAAAAAGCTTGTGTAGGAACCATCACATAAAGGATTGCAAATTGAAATATACAACCAATCTTCATCTGGATTCCCTGCATTGTTAGTAGCATGGATATGTATTATTTGAGTCCTTCATATATCATCAAAGAAGCAAACCATTTAAACCACCAGCCATCCCAAATAAATCTTCAGAAACCAGCAAAAGATCCCACGATTTGTAGTATAAACTGATGAACCAACAACCCAGAACTTGAAGAAGAATCATAAAATAAATTCTGCAGAGTGCAGAATCGAATAGTGTAGAACAAAAGGCTAACGAAGGGAATAAAAAAAAAATCAGAATATAATCCAAGTTCTGGTATCTTCCAAAGGGGTAATAGGTGGGGAAGATCAATTTACATTAATACTTGATCTATTAGTTGCAGCAGTAGGTGGTTGCACACCAAGGAAAACTGAGAGAGAACTTCAGAAGAGAATACTTGAGAACAACACTATTTTGATTAAAAAACTCTGATGCCATGTTAGAAAATAAACTTTAATCAACCAAAACAGTACAATAACAAGAAGAAAAAGAACTAAGAAGAAGAAAAAAGAAGAGAAGAAGAGAAGAAGAGAAGAAGAAAGAAGAAGAATTGATAGGAACCACATAAGCCTGCAATTCTAACTTAGCACTCCTAGAATCACAACCTCTTATTTATAGATATCAATAGTCTAGATTACAACTTGAGAAGCAAGCCATCTTGCCCTCTAAAAAAATAAAAATAAAGAGTACAACTTATGGACAAAATTTTCTAGTCTTCTTACTCCTAAAACTTGTCCAAAATAGGAAGTACTAAAAAAGGAAAGTTCTGAAATTAGTAACTAATAGAAAATAGAAACTATGCTTTTTAGAAACTACCAAAACTTGTGTAAAAGATTCCTACATTAGAAAGAGTAGCATATCTAAAAAGGAAACAATGAATAATGGCGTAACACTGTTCACGTGAACATGAACAGCCCAAACTTCAACAATACGTATTCAGCATGGGTCCATGAGTGCTAGATATTCCTTTTGAATAGGAATTAGGTTGAACACTGAAAAAGTAAACGAAGACCAACCTGAACCGGAGGGTACCAGGAGACTTGTTTGAACAGGATCACTGAATAGGGTAAAACAGTATAGCAGGAGAAACTTTATAACTCTAAATGTACTGTATATGAATTTGACAGTATCCAAAACCATGGAAGAAAATTCGATCGAAATGGTCGAAATTTCGATCGAAATGCCTGCAAAAATCCAACTCGAAACGAAATTCAGTAGTAGGCACAAAAAGTATCCATTTCGTTTCGTATCGACCGAAATTTCGGTCGATACGAGTCGAAATTTTGGCCCGATACCATATCAGGCCGAAACGACACTTGTGTAGGCTATAAAATACCCAAAATCGAGCTCATTTTCGACCTACCGTCAGTTTCGACAGTTTCGAGCGATATCGCCAGGGAGATTTCAACCTGATTTTGCATTTTTTGCTCATTTCTCTTGCTTTCATCCCATTCTACACCTAATTTCTAGTATTCCATTTCCTTCAAACACTTGATTTGCTCCTCCATTTGTGCATTTTCTCAAATCTTGCAAGGTGAGTAACCAACTTCCTCATTTTTTGATTTTTGTTTCATTTGTGCCTTAAACTCATGTTAGATTGCTTCCAAATTTATATATGTTTTCTTTAGAGTGATGATCTATGAATTTGTAGTGTCAAAATTATTTTTTGATTCTTCCTACTATTTTTTTATTTTTCTATTATTAAAAATTATTTACTAAATTATGTATATTGTTAAAAATGTTTATGTATAGTACATGTATAAGCTTCAAATGGATGTATGTGAGAGTTGAGACACCATATTGCTGTGATGGTGTTGAATTAATTTGTTTTCTGTTAATTATGTAATTTTACTGTATTTAATATATATTTAAATAATTAAAAAAATATATTTAAATATTAAAAAAATAATTAATTTCTGTTTTAAATTTAAAAATAGGAGAGTATTAGTGGAAGCATGTATGCAATTTTTTGAGCATGTTGTGGATATTTTTAAGATAGTTAGTGTGTATTTTATATATTTTAAAATTATTTATATATTAAAAAAATACTTATATAGTTATACATATATATTTTTTTATATTTAAAAATAGGAAGTTATTATTAGAAGCATGTATGTCATTTTTGGAGCATATTGTGGAGCTTTTCAAGATACTTAATGTGTGTTTCTTGTATCAAGCACTCTATTTTAAAGATGTCAGACATAGCTTGGGATCATGGGAGGCCACTGACAGCTGATAAGAGGAAGAGTGAGTGTAATTACTGCAAGAAACAAATAGGAGGAGGTGGGGCCACTAGATTGAAGGTGCATCTAGCTGGTGGCAACAGGGATGTAACAGGGTGCCCAAAGGTGCCTGTAGAGGTCAAGAAGGCAATGGCCTCATATATTAGTGGTGGAAAGCAAAAGAGGAAAGAGAAGAGAACACAGAGGGATGAGTTCGAGGATGCCTGCTTAGATGACCTTCCAGATCCTCAGGGTTATGGTAGGGATGAGCCAGGAGACAATGACCCTGATCTAGAGGCCGATCAGCTGAGGAGGGCGATGATGATGAGTGGGGAGCAATAGAGGATTGATGACATCAGGAGGCAACGAGAGGGGTGCGGGTTGTGGGTCCTCAGAGAGCCCGATGGGTATGGGAGGCATAGGTGGCTCCCAAGTCCCTATGAGGAGGTCTCAGAGTGTCAGGCAGGAGGCTCCTATCCCACGGGCCCCTACAAGGGGTCGAGCTTCCTCAGCACATCCTACAGATCCGGATCTTGAGATTCTTCGCAATGATCCGGCCCTATTTTTGTAGGCCCGAGCATAAACGAGAGAAAGTTGAAGCACTTATGGGGGAGTGTGAAGGAGAAAGTGGGGATGGCTTTCTCCAAATGGGCGCATTACCATAGTGTTCCAAAGACATACGGCTCGGGGGCCCTAATACGAGAGATATGATTGAGCGGATAGGCGAGTGGGAGTGGTGTACGGGGCCCCACTCCATATGAGATATATAATGTGTATTTGCCTAAGCATAAAGAGGACATAAATGAATACATTAAGGGATTAAAGCCCATGTGGAATCATTATGGAGTGACTTTGATGGTGATGGTTGGAGTGGTCCCACTGAGACAGTCCATCATCAATTTCATGTTGAATTGTGATGGGAGGACTGTGTTCCTCAAGTCAGTAGATGCATCCGGTGAGAAGAAGGATGCAAAATACATTTACAAATTACTGAAGCAAGTGGTGAAGGAGGTTGGAGTGGAAAATGTAGTTCAAATTGTGATCGATAATGGCTCCAACTACAAGAAAGTTGGGTTGAAGATGCAAGAGAACTCCAGGTATCTAAAGTCTAAACATATAGTATTAATTTTCATTTGTAAATACATATATTTACATTACACATATACATGTACACTTTATAACTTTGTATTGATGGCTTGATGCCTTGATGGATGGATGAGATATAGGCTCTTTTGGACTCCTTGTGCTGCTCCTTCGTATTGACTTAATGTTGAAGGAGATTGGAAAGGTCAAGCTTGTGAAGAATACGGTGGATCAAGCTCGACATGTTAGCACCTTCATATATAACCACACCTATGCATTAAGGATGATGAGGGACAAGTGTCAAGGTGAGTTAGTGAGGCCAGGCATAACCAGATTTGCTACTAATTGGATAGCACTGCAGAGCTTTGAGAGTAGGAAGACTGGCCTTAGGAGTATGTTTGCATCAAAGGAGTGGTTTAAGCGGGAGGGTTCTTCATCGGTGGGAGGAAGGAGAGCTCGTTGACTATCCTTGATGAGAGTTTACGGCACAATGTGAGGATAGTAGTGAAGATGCTTGAGCTCCGTGGTGAATGTGTTGAGGATGGTAGATCAGCAAAGAAAACCTTCTTTAGCACACATATTTGTTGCAGTAGATAGGATGAAGCAGCAAGTTGCTCAGGTCCACCCACGCGGCAACAAGAAAGTCCTTCAAATCATCAACAGTAGATGGGAGTCTATGTTGCAGCATCCACTGCATAAGGCTGGTGAGTTGTTAAGTTGTTAAGTACTTAAGTACTTAAGTGACTTAAGAATTTAATTTAATTTTCATTATGTTATCACACTATTAAGGCTTAAGCATTAATTATTCCCTTTTATGAGTTATGAGTTATGACATACTTTTTCTTACACAGCATACTATTTAAATCCCAAGTACCATTACAAGGACAATCTTGGGATGAGGCAAGATTTGATGGATGAGGCAAGATTTGATGGATGCTGTCCAAACTGTAGTGGAGAAGTTCGAACCGGATATAGCTAAACAAGCAGTCATCCTTATGGAGGTGAGATAGTGATTAAAATCATTTGATATTCACAATTCGTAGTTTTATACTAAGTCATTAACCTAGTAACTACTAACTAGTTATTGTTTTTTCTCTTTATATATTAGATAAAGGCTTTTAGGGATGCCACTGGGAGCTTCGGTCGTGCTGTGGCCGTATCGGGACGGGAAACCGCCCCTGTGGGTAAGTTCATTCATTTATTTCATTATACATTTAATTATTATATTCTATCTTTAATTTAGTAATTTAAGTATTAAAATGACTTGGAGTCTATGTTTGTTGCAGCTGAGTGGTGGTTGCAATTTGGACGTGATTCACACAACTTGAGTAGGATTGCAAGCAAAGTACTCTCCCAAACATGTTCTGCCACTGGTTGTGAGCGAAATTGGAGCACCTTCAGCCTCATTCACTCGAAGAGGCGCAACCGATTGGGTGTGAAGCGTCTAGAGGACCTTGTTTACCTACACTATAATATGAGACTAGAGAGGATCATATTAGACAGGGGATGGATAGAGAGAGCACCAATATCGAGTTGGCCGACATATTTGAGATGGATGATGATGATAACCCAGTAGTTGACTGGATCAGGGATAGTGGAGACGGATTCTTTGGATGAGGATGGAGGTCTTCCCAATAGTCGGATTGCGAGAGGAGATGGGGGCTGATGTGGGGGACTTCATGGCCCAGGAGGGGAGGCCACATGCAGAGCCCGCTTGTCCTTCGTGCCACACCCTAGTGCATCCACCTAGAGTGAGGATTTGATTTTCTGGTCTGACACTGAGGATGAGGTGACTCAGGCCTCCGGCGATGACGACGATGGTGGTGATGATGACGGTGATGGTGATGAGGAGGGTGTGGGACCTCGTGATCAGGATTCAGCTGATCATAGGGAGAGACCACCACCACCACCACCTGCTGGACGTGAGAGTCAAGGGGGGGGGGGAGGACGACCACCGAGATTCACAGGAGAGACTCAGTTCACCCACGCGACACAGGATTCAGACCATACTGGAGCTGCATCTCGAGGCAAAAATGTTTCCTCTACATATTCGAGGAAGGGGAAGGGGAGACAACATGGCTGAAGCACAGAGGACACGCCATCATATGGGTCCTACCGTCCATCCGATGCCGAGAGCTTGGTGGGATCTATGAGATCGATGAGCATTGATGATGGTAGAGACTCCTCCACCTCCAGAGGATCCGGATGGCATAGGCCTGCAGAGTCCTCATATGATACTGCTGTGGAGAGTATTGGTTCGACCGAGTCGACTTATGGTTATGGTCCTTATGGTTATGGACCATATGGTGTCCCTCCTGGCTATCAGATTCAGGGTCAGGCCAGTCAGCCACGACTGGAGCCTTATGGTTATGGAGCGGCCTATGGAGCTTATGGTGTCCCTCCCACTGTCGATTATCGGAGTCAGCCACTACGACCTTATCAGTATCCTTATCCTTCTCCTAGTCCTGAGAGCCAGGGGCAGGGTGGTCTTTCATTTGTTGAGCAGATCTTCCACACTATTCCACAGCCACAAGGCCCACCACCATCAGTTCCTTTGGAGATTCACAACTTCCCACCGTTGGGAATCTTATGCATGTGGATGAGGCCACATACAGAGGTGCAGTTTTTGACTATGTCCAAAACTATATGGGGCGGCGGCAAACATCATGGGAGTTATATTGTCATTTGTATGGGGTGCAGATGGAAGAGGGAGACCTTGAGGCTTGAATAGAATAGACTTGTGAGTTGTAAGTTGTAACTTGTAAGTAATAACAATACAGCTTCTTCTCTGATTCATGTACTACTATATACTTGGAATGTTGGATGAATGGATGTTACATTTTCAGTAGTTTTTTAGTAAACTAGTAGTTATTATAGTGTTTATTATGCTTGAAATAGCTAGTATGCAAAAATCCAAATCAATTTGAGTGCATTTGAGGCTTGAAATTGAGTTTTCAAGAATCAGGAAAAAAGTATCCAGTACCTCGAAATTTCGACCTTTTCCAAGGTCGAAATGTTCATTTCGATCGAATTTTTTACCTCAAGATCTTTTCACAGAGAATAAAACCCAGATTTAGAAGAACTTAGAATCAACAGAGAATCAGATTATTAGGATGAACAAAAATTTCAATTGTGTATGTTAAAGGAATGGTTGCTGAAACTTAAATCTAATGAGATGGTTAAATCAGCAAATAAGGGGTTCCTAATTCTAATGGGAGTAGGGGCAAGCAGTAACTTAAATATTGAGATTAGGTTTTGAAAGCGAAGTTAGATTTCTGATTTCAGATATGAAATTAACCTTAAACAGGCTGATGAAATCAGATTTAAAGGTAAATCAGTGTTTTTTATTTTTTCCAGATTTAAAGATTGAACAATGTTTTTCAAGGTGAAGGCTGAAATAAGGATTTGATCAGAATTGGGTAAATCTTAAATCATATTACCAATATAGGTTTCTTAAGATACAATCGAAATTTCAGCCAGATCTAACTACTGGATTGCTTGAAAGGGTTGTCTATGATCATCTAGAGTGATAGGCTCTAGTTGCAGAATTTTCCAGATTAGAGCTTAAGTTAATGGCAATTAGAACTAGAAGAATCAGAAACCCATTAATATACTCTGAAGCTTCAAAGTGTGAACCTAGCCTGGCTTCACACTGCAAGGTGGTTCGATTAGATCAAACATCAATGTCCTTGATCAAAGGGTTCTTTTTTTTTTCCCTTTAAAATCAAACAGTTGATTCTTCACCAATGGAGAAGGAGAACAGCAATAGCTCTTTCATTCATCAAAATTCAAGCACAACTGTTGCTCTTTTTACAAACTTGTATAGAAGACTCAAAAATAGAATTCTTTGTAGGGAAGACCTAACTGAATTGTCAACTAATAATTTAAACTAAATTGACTAGTAAAATGAAATGATGAAGGAAACACATGAAAAATATTACTGGACGTGGAATCCTAACCCAGTTTTGTAAAAACACTTAACAATTATTTGCAACTTATAATTGATCCACATAGAATCTGTTCAATTGAATGACCCAAAGAAACTTAAAAATAAACAATTTGTGATAAGAACGAAGGGAGAATTTCTTGGATATATGGGATAATAAACAAATTTGGTTGGTTTAATTAAGTTTTACAATAACAAGTTGCAAAGTTAAAGAAATTTTCCAAATCCCCAAATAAGTAAAAAGAAGATTATGTAAACCCTAAACTACCCCTAACATCCTTCTTTTTTTCTTCTTTCTTTTCTCACTGCGAACTGCAACAGCTCCTTCCTGCCTCCTCTGAAACCCACCCCATCCTCCTCTCATCAAACCCTCCAGCACCACCATGACCACCAGTAGCACCCACCCCCTTCCTCCTCGCACTCCTTCCCCCTCCCCCAGCTTTCCTGTAATTCCATCCCACCGCACCCTACTTCTCTTGGGAAATCTTCAAAATATTCTTCTGTTTCTCAGCCAGAAACTCTTTCTACCATGTATTCGTTGTTGTTGAACGAGAGCCGTTATTAATACCAAAACTGACGGAAGGAGGGCTGAAACAAGGTGATGTAGATCAAAATCCCTTACTGCCCATAGGAACAAGTCCTAAAATCAGCCTAGCAAGGTCATGGAATGTGACTGCAGTGAGAGGCAGCCTGGTTTGATGATGTGGCGAGATTTTGGTGGTTTGATGGAGCATCAATGAGGCAGCTCTACCTCCAAATAAAGACCTCTGGAGAAATTCCTTGTTGCCTAGTATCCTCAGTTATGGAGTAAAATCTATGTTCAACAGCTGAGATAGCTGTGCGTGAGAAAACTGGGCTGAGATAGCCCATCCCCTATGGCCCTACCCCCTTTCTTCAATCTATCCTTCTTCTGTATCCACTTCTTCTTATCCTTTCTTGTTCTTCTTTCATATGCAAAAAGAACCAAACAGAAAACTTCTAGTTATTATGTTTTGTCTTCATTATTTTATTGATCCTGGTTGCTGTCGGTCCCCAGATGGTTTCTCCCATTCGTGGTTGATTCTTGCATTATTTACTATCAGAGCTAAGGGAGAGAGAAGACAAGATCAACCACTGTTGCATCTCTCCTTGAAGATACATCATGCAAGTCAAATTTGGAGTCTCAACCAAACTTGAGAGCAAGTTTTTCTCAAGATGAGGAGAGCTGATGTAGATCAAAAGCCCATACATACCCATAGTAACAAGCCCCAAAGTCAGTTCAGCAAGGTTGTTGGATGCAACTGCTGCAAGAGGAAGCCTGCTTTGATGATTTGGCGAGTTTTTGGTGGTTTGACTGAGCATCACACATGGCAGTTCTACCTTCAAGAGAAGACTTTTGGAGAAATTGCCTTGTGGCCTATACTCCTTCTTGGAGTAAAATCCATGTTCAACAGCTGAGATAGCTATAGGTGAGAGAACCAGGGCTGAGATGGCCCATCCCATACCCCCTTTCTTCTATCTATCCTTCTTCTTCTTTCTTCTTCTTCTTCTTCTTCTTCTTCTTCTTCTTCTTCTTATCCTTTCAAAAACCAAACAAGAAAATAAGTTCTAGTTATTATATTTTGTCTTCTTTATTGCATTGATCCTGGTTGCAACTGATCTCCTGCTGGTTTCTCTGGTTTGAGGTTGGCTCTTGCATTTTAGGGAATATGGATTCTCATGGAAGCAGGGCCTTGCATCTTGAAGTGAAAGGTTGTGGCGAAGTCGAAGGAGAGTTGGGATTCCCTGTAATGGAGGTGATTGAGGGCAGGTTTGTGCTGTGGGCCTTCTTTCATGTGGCTTCTGAGGAGGCAGAATCAAACACCAGTGTGATTCTAAATATTCCACCTTTTGTCGCCCACTAAAAGGCTAGCTGCAGTAGTTTCCATGCTATATCAACACAATGACTTGATAACTATGTTCCCTCTCACCCCAATGCCTTTGTTTATATTTCGTCAAAGTACAACTGAAGACTCCTTATCCTACTTGGAATCACAAATTAGATATTAGAAACACACAAGAAGCGACTGCGACCCTGACGACTGGGACGAATCAATACAATTAAAGGGGGCACATAAGGTCTAGATACTTGATAAAGGTACAGATCTTTTAATAGGGGTACTTCTCTATGCTTCATACATTTGCCACCGATTTCAGAGTTGGTTTTCATTTCTTACACATGTTTGGTTGATTTAATTTTAACCTCAGCAGACTGTTAAAAGTGGTCATTAATTTGCTTAGTTAAGCCAAGTTCTTGATTTTCCAATTTTCTTCTGCAGTCACACTTCTTCAAGTTCTTTAAGTCTGACCATCAGAATCATGACAAACTTTTAAGGATTATTCTTACCATATATGACATTGACCAGGCTTGGACACTAGTCTGGTTGACTTTGTGTGTTGTTGAAGTTCTCCTTTTTCTGGTTTCTTTCAAAAATTTCAGTGTTGTATCTAAGATTTTAGTTTGGTATTCAAAATGACCATTGGATTACTTCACAATTCTGATGGTTTATTAAGTATTCAATCAGAATTTGAACACCCCCCAATTTGAGTTGTTACCTTTACAGTATATGTTTTTCCTTGCATTTTGGGATTCGGTTTTCATCTCTCCACTTCTAATTTAATGGTCTTCGAAGCCCTAATCTTTAGGTGTTAGAAATTTTCTTCAGTATCTTTCAATTTTGAGTTTCAAATTGCATGGTTGGATTTTAAAGTTTGTGCTGCATGAATAAATAAATTAGAAATTGCAAAATCCATGCCTTTCCAGCTATTTACATTTTATAAAGCATTCTTAATTCTTGAAATGGCAGGCATTTCTGTACTCCTGGGAGCAGAAGGTTCCTCTTATAGCATTTACCCAAGATCAGTGCTTGACGCTATTTCATCATCCTTTGGTTGACTGCCTTCATACTGTCTATCATGAACCAAAGGTCTGGATTGTATTGTTAGTTTCTTTTTCCATGATTATATTTGATAATAAGTTTAATCGCACTCTAAAAGTGATATAAAAATTGGTTTTCCTTGGTAGGCAGAGGTGATGCCTTCGGTTGAGCACCTTCTAGCCAGTGCTGAGATACAGGTAAGTTGCTTCGTCATTGATGTTTAATTTTTCTACCATAAATTGTCAGTAGATGTAGATTGCTATTGTTGCATTTTTACAACGTACTCCATAGAAGAACCTGCAAGAAGATGGAATGAATCAAATGATTTTGATCAGCTTGTTGTTCCATTTGAGGGTCCTTTGTGTCAAATTGCTTACCTAGAATGAGGACGGAGCATTTTTGGTGCAACTAGTTGTAGGTGCCGCAAACCTTTTCAAGTTTGATCTACATCATTTGGAGACTTCAATAAATCAAAATCTAGTTCATTATAAGAAACCTTCAATAAGTATATTATGTTTTGACTGCTCATAACCCAATGTTAATTTATCAAGCATTATTGAAGAAGTAAATTCTATGGGCATAAGATGCTGCCACTAGTTTCTGGCTTTCTGCATAACAAGTATGTATGTCTAGCAAAGGAGACAATGTTGAGATGTCACAACCATTTTCTTTCCTTTGTTCTGCTGAGGTCAATGAATTGAATGTCTACTAAATGTAGTTTCAGGGTAATTTGTAATCTTACTGGAAGGTTTTTGAATTTGCAGAAGGTGGTCTTCCTCAACACTGCTGAGGGTGTAGATACAACTTTGCGGCCATATTGGTCAGAAGCAACAAAAGGACGGGGCCGAGTTGTTCAAGCACAGCCAGATATGCTTGAAATTGTACCCCCTGGAACATCAAAAGGAAGTGGAGTAAAACTACTCCTGGATCACCTTGGGGTGGCAGCAGAAGAGGTAGGGACCATTGGTATTTCCTTATTTACGGTTGCTTTGCTTCAATTTCTTTTCAGAATTCTTAGTTGACCTAGTTTTTTTCACCCTTTAAGAAGAGTGTAATGGATCCTGGTTGAGTCCTTGTAACAGAACTAAAATCAATAGACAGGATTGCGGGGAGGTGGTGGAGCACAACTAGAATTTTTAGCATTTTGTATAACGGAGTGTGAAATAAGATAGAGACAGGAGAGATATGACCAAGAGTTCTACCCAAGGCCTAGGTTAGCATCTCATTAGGCTCCTCTGCATTCTACTAACTATTGGCATAAAACCAGAAGTTTCTTTTTCAACTTTCTTCAGAACACAAGTAGCCTTTTCATGTAGTGGCTTTGTGGTTTCTACTCTCAGGGGATTTTATTTTAGATTCTTTGAACATTTAATGCACTGCACATTTCATGGGCCTGCATAACCATCAATAGACTAACTTGAATTTTCAAGGAGTATTAAACAACAATGGGCTGTCCATTGAGTAGCATAACAGCTTGGATGATAGTTGTAGCTAACTATATAATGCTTCTCAAAATTCTGTCACATGCATTAATTACATTTGGGCCTTTTTTTGTCTAAGACATTGACTTGATTTTCTGTGACTTGGAAGTGATTTCCCAGTAATGTAACACTAGATTGGGGTCAATCTAGCCCCAAGTAGACCCACAGCAGAAATCAGAAAGTTATATTCTAGGCCAAGTTATGATGAATGAAGCTTGTAGAATATCTACTGAAAGTTCGGTGAAGTTTTCTCGGGAAGAATGGAAGTTACAAGGATTGCATGAAAACAGAAAGTAATGGCTTATGGAGGATGATAGGAACCTCTCAATTGATCAAGTGAAATATTAAAGATAACTCTAGGTTTGATGGTGCCATCACCCCCTACAGCACTGCCTACAGCAGAAGCTTCCCCTCAACCTACAGTTGCCCTAAACTCTTTGCGAAGATAACCCATGTCCACTCCTCAACTTACCTCCTTTTTATCCCCCACTAGGAGTTGGTTATGGTCATAGTTGTCACGGTGACGAGACGATGCGAGGCGGTTTAGGCTAGTTAAGGCAATGAGTCGACAAGGCGCCCTCCGGGGCGCTTTTGAGGCGGTCGATGCGTTTTAAGTGAAAATTTTAGTGTACATCTCATACACTCTAATTCATTATAAATCTATCATATCTTTTATAATAAAAAAATTAATATTAGCCTACCTTAAGTCATCCAGCATACTACAAACCACACATAGTAGGTCCTAAATAAATTCCAAGTATCATACTATCATCAACAATTGAATTCAAGAATCAAGATACAATAAAATGGGACTAAATAGTAAACACATAGATGCAAAAGCAAAACAAGTAGACAACATACCTTCATTAAACATCACCAACACTAGCACCACTTACAACTCCACCTCCACCAGCACCTACAGCTCCACCTCCTCTACATTGTTGAGCTCTAGCCAAATATCCTCACAAGTAGAAGAAGAAAATGAAACAAAGCATATAGCAAAATATCTAAACATAAAGTTTTAATAAATTAAGCAAACAATCCCACTTATATCTAAAATCTAAGGTCCAAATCCCACATATAACAAAACATCCATATCCAAAATTCCCAATAAAAATCCACAATCCATATTCAAAATTCCCAATAGAAAAGTATAAGTCAACTGATTATAATCATCATCAAGCTAATTGGTAGCTAGTGGGAGATCTTCTCGAAGTTGTTGTTGCTCCGAAGAGGTACTTGTTCTAGACCTTAAACCATAATTATTTGCAATGTTCTCATCATCATGCAAATCTTCCACTTCTTCCATGTTTCCATCAGACTCAGAGTCATGTTCCTCAACCACCCTCTCCAAAGATCTGCGATGTGAGTAACATATATTAACTCCAGCAGATGTTGATTAACTTGGTTGACCTCTCCTCGGTTTGTTCTAGCCCTCAAGTGATGCAGATGCCCCCCATAACTTTATCAATAGTGCTCCAAGTAAGATCACCCTCAGGATGGACTAAATCATCAGGCTGACTAACCATCCACTCTTACTCGAGTCAAGCTTATCAAGGAGTAGTGGATCATAATTTCTATTCTGTAATCGCCTTTCATTGAACCTTTCTTAAAGAGGGCGATTGTACTGAATAAAAACTAGATCATTCTACTGCTCATATTCCATCCTATTCCTCTTCTTGGTGTGAATCTAAATTCATAAGCAATTGCAAAGAATCCCAAGTCATTCTTCCAAAATTTAAACTTAAAAGTATTTTAAATACTTAAATCACTTAATACTTACAAACTCAAATGTGCTCCAATTCCATTCACAACCAGAGGAGGAACAACAAAGACCTAGTATCCTCCGTGCAATCCATGTAACCTCAAAAGCATTTCCTCCATATGTATCCCACCATGTAATTATAGTATAAAAAGAAAAATGGATTAACATAAAAGCTAGAGTTATAAACCAAATAAGTATAACTAAAAGTAAAAAACATACAAGTAAAAACTTACGAGGACTCATAGTTGTACGCTGTCTGATAGCCATACTTGTGGAGAAAGGACCTCTAACTTGCTTGTATTCACTTGCTTGGTGCAATACCTTATCTTATAGATGTACATCAGACACTAGTCTTCCAACAACTTCATTGAAAGAAGTTTGGAGAGAACTAATCAACTCACAATCATCGACAACATTTAAATTGTAGAACTTCTTAGGATTCAAAAATAAGGCTGCACTATATAGAGGTCGCTCCATCTGACACTCCCATCGCCTATCAATTATTTGTATGACTTTCTTCTAGAGTTGTTTTTTGCCTCCAAAATTATCCTTTATTCTTCTCTTAGTCTCATGCATGGCTACAAACACTTTAGGCAATGCGGGTCTTTCATCAACATCTACAGTCCTCAATACAATCATAAAAGGTTGTGATGCTTTAATGCAATCCTCCACACCATGCCAAAATGCTTTAGAAATGTTGTTTCAACTACTCTCTTCCTTGCTTCTGTTTTGGACAAATTGGATTTTGTTTGAATAAGTGCCTTAAGTCATCCTTGTGTTTCAATAAACTTTGCAGTGTCAAGAATGAAGTGGCAAATCTAGTCATTGCAGCCTCACAAGATCCATGCCATTTGTCTTTTGTCTTAAGGCCTCTAGCAATCTTGTGTGCCTATAAATGAAAGTGGTTATTCTCTTCCCTTGAATTATCACCTTCTTATATTGTTTCAAATTCCCAATGTCCTTTAGCACCAAATCAAGATAGTGGGTTTCACATGGAGACCAATATAATGTAGTCCTCTTCTCCATTAATGATGTCATTGCTGCTTTGTAATTTGAGGCATTATTAGTCACCACTTGAACTATATGCTCTTCCCCAATTTCTTCAACTTTGTTATCCAATAATTGAAAGAGCATTTTTGCATCTTGCACATGGCTAGATGCATCCACAAAACCAAGGAAGAATGTTCCCTCTGGACAATTGACAAGAAAATTGTTGTTGAGGTGCCTACCCTTTTTGTTGGTCCACCCATCAGACATGAGTGTACATTCATACATCTTCCAATACTTTTTATAACTTTTCCTTATCTCTATCGTTCTTTCTTTCACATTCTTCAATAAAGGCTCCCTGACTTCATGGTAAGTTGGGGACTTATACCAAGAACCATATTGTGCAATAGACTCGATCATCACCTCAAAGCTTTTAGCTTTAACTGCATTGAATGGAATGCCACACTGATACATCCAATCAGCGATGTGGTTATCCACTCGCTTATTTTCTTCTGCGGATCTCATTCTATTCAAGATTGTTGTTTGAGTAGCACCCTTTGCCCTCCTTTCATCAACAACTTCTTCAGGAGTGCGTCTAACATGCATATTCATAGGACCCCTTACTAGTGCCTTATTGAGGGCACTTTTCAATCTCTTTGATGCAGTCTCAGAGCTTGGTTTTTTGGAGCATACCTCAGACCCAACACTAGGTAATGTCCCTCCTTCAGTAGAGGCAGGAGTAGGAAGTTCTTCTCCAATTACTAGTCGAATATCATCATACTCCTCATTATCCTAATCAGTCTTTTTATTTTTCAACAACATTGCATTCATCTCTTAGGCAATTGCTGCAGTGGTCTTGGTGCACTTCACATAGTGGTGCAAGTTTGGCCCTGACGGTCCTGACCTGCCGTCATAAGCTAGCTTTGAGCCCGAATAGGGCTTGGGCTCAAGATTTTGGCCCTGAGGGCGGGTTGGGGCCAAAATATTCTGGCCCAAACTAAGGCCAAAGGTGGGCCTGGGATTACTATTTGGCCCATCGGGCCTGTCCCACTCATCCCTGATTTTTGGCCTTGACCCTTGCCCTGATTTTGGCCCTAACCCTGGCCTGATTTTGGCTCTAACCTTGGCCGTCATTTTGGCCTGATTTTGGCTCTAATAATAGCCCTAATATTGTCTCTGATGCTTTATCTCAATGAATTAGGAATAGAGACATGGATAGGCCCAATCAAGGCCAGGGCCAAGTATAGGGTTAATCAGGGCTAGGGCCAGGACAAGGCCAAGTATAGGCCCAATCAGGGCCAGGTATAGGGCAAATTAGGGCTAGGGATAGGGCCAATTAAGGCCAGGGACAAGGCCAATTAGGGCGGGAATGGGCTTGGCTTGGCCTTATAGGGCTTAAGGTTAGGGACAATAATCATTGGGCCTGAATTAGGGTTAGGGCGAGAATGAGCTTAGATTAGAATATATAGGGCTAGGCTTGGGATTGCAAAAGCCTGGCCCTGTTGCAGCCCTAACTTCACAACATCCCCATATCCACCCACTAGATGTTGCTTCAATCTTCTAATTCCTCCTTAAAGGTCTTTGTTGCACATATTGCACCTGACTGTATTCCTATCAGCCACATCTGGTCAACACCCATACTTCCACCCTATGTCATGAGACTTGGCCTTTTTCTTGTGGTCTTTCGAGGGATCATAACTAGCTTCACCCCTAGCTGCTAGAACCACCAAATTATCAGTTGAGGCCATTGCAAATAACTAGGAAATGTCTACAAATAAAAAATAGGAAACATAAACAAATAATCAACCAAAATTAAAAACAAATACCACAGAGCCAATTAAAGTATTAAACATCTTTGAATTCTGGATCAAACCTAGGTTGTGTTGATTGTTGGGTATGCTTTATTAGAATGAATTTTGGATCAGGCCTTGAAGGGATTCTGAAAAGGAAAAAAATTGATGAATTTCGTAATTAGTCTATAACCAGAATTAATTCCGATAATGGATAAACAAAACAACCCTTAGTTTTGGAATTTTTTTTTTGTCAAAAATTTGAATACCCACAGAAATACATGTATAATATGTTTCTTGTCTAAAAGAAATAAGCTAAGAGAATATGCTAGGCAGGAGAAAATAAACAAAGAGAATGGCCGGAATTAGAACTGATACAAAATGAGATGTAGGCTTCTAGCTTTAAAGATTCAAAATTTAAATTAAAAACATTGGGGAAATACCGAAAAATAAGGGAAGTTTAACATAAATGGTTGGAATTAGAACCTAAATGAATCTTAGGGAAGGAAGTATATATTCATGGCTTAATTAGTCATTGGCATCCTTGAATTGTATTGCTGCCTTATCAAATGCAGAAACCAATGGCAATATTCTAAGTTAAAGAAAACAGATAACAAAGTTATTTAAAAAAAACAAAAAAAAAAGATTGGAGACAGACCGTCGCCTAAGATGACAGTGAACAAACAGAGTTTTTTGGGGGAAAAAAGGAAAAAGAAGTCGCTGGAGAGAGGAAGCATCTACTGGAGTGCCGCTGCAATTTTAGACTACCGGTGCTACAATAGGTTTTACCAGAATTTTTTAGAAGAAAAATAAAAAAAAAAGGAAAAAAGAAGAAGTCGCCGGAGAGTAGTAGCTACCAGCAACTTGAGATGGTTGAAGGGACATGATTCTCTTCGCCGGAGAGCCGTAGAAAGTTCAGACCATCGGTGCTGCAAATGGTTTGTATGAAACTTTTTAGAATAAAAAAAAAAAGGAAAAAGAAGAAGAAAGAAGTTGGAGGAAGTAGAAGAACTTACCTGCTTCTGCTCGTCACTTGTCGCTGCACTTGCCGGAGTGTCTTCACAGGAAGAAAGGAAGAGAAGAAAACCTGGCTCGCTGCACTTGCTTGTCGTTGGCTTACTGCTTGCCGGAGTGTTGTTACGGGAATGGAAGAGAAGAAGAGAGGAACAGAGAGAGGGATTAGAGTGAGACTCGAGTCAAGGTCTTGACACGTTATTCTCTTTCGATTTTGTTTTTTATTTATTATTAGTATTTTTTATTTTAACATTTGATCACATGTAGGGTCATTATAACTATGCATATAGGTTCCAACCAATGGATAACTTACAATCGGAATCTAATAATCGATTCAATATATGCCTTTGATTTTGCATCTTTCATGTGATTTAAAAAAAAAGAAAAAAGCAGTCACCCAGGGGTATAAGGTGTCCGAGGCGCTTGAGGCAATGCCTAAGTGAAGACTCATACCTCGAGGCATCCGCCTTATTGTCTGAAAATAAGGCAACGCCAATTTAAGGAGCTCCGAAGGCACCCGGACGCTTAGGCGCCGCCTTAACAACTATGGTTATGGACCTTATGGTAACTTGCCACCCTCTCTATCCTCCACATGTCTTGCTTCCAGGGGCCTATCATTACCACCCCTTTTGAAATTAACCTTGTCCTCATGGTGAGGTAAGATCAAAAGCTTAGTCTTCACATGCTTGCCGCAACCATGTCAATTTAGCAACGTTCTCAGAGGCCCAGCAACAAGCTCATTTCTGAATATATAACTGGTTTCCAATACCATCCTTGCAATATCAATTTCTAAACTTCCAAGCTTTTCTTATACCTCAAGATGTAAACTGTTTCAACAACAAGAAGCCTTGTCCCAACTAAATAGGGTCAACTACAAGGATTCTTGCCTTCCTATAAGCTCTGTTTACAGCCATACTAGATACAAGGCCTAAATTATGCATATCCTTTCTCACCACTTCTCTTAAGGTCATTTTAGGTTTGCCCCTTAGTCTTTTAATTCCTTTAATCTGGATTAAATCACTTCTCCTTATAGGGGCATTTACAAGCCTTTGTTGAATGTGCTCTTGCTTCTTCAAACGACTTTCTTGTAGCTTATCACTTATCGGAGCTACTCCTAGACCAGCTCTAATATGATGATTCCTGATCTTATCCTTCCTAGCTTTACCACTCATTTATTTGAGCATCCTCATTTTTGCTACATTGAATTTATTTATATAATGCTTCTTAATAGTCGAACACTTTGCACCATAAACTTGACTGGTTGTACGACAACCCTCTAGAATTTTCATTTGAGCTTTGAAGGCATATGTTGATCACACAAAACCCCGGACACACCTTCCTACATCAGCCTCCCTAGTTTAATTATTTGGGAAACGTCATCCTCAATATCACTTTTTTTTGTTTATGATCGAGTTAAGGTACCTAAAATAATTACTTTGAGGAATCTCTTTCCCATCGAGTTTCACCACCTGATTATCTGCTCAATCATGACCAAAGTTACAGTCTATATATTCTGTCTTCGTTCTACTTAGTTTAAAGCCTTTTCATTCCAAAGTTGCTCTCCATGATTCTAACTTGGTATTAATCCTACTTGTATCTTATTTGTTAGCTATCATCATCAAAAACAATGCACCAAAGGACCTCATCTTGAATGTCTTTGGTTAATTCATCCATTATAAGCGCAAATACATATGGGCTTTAATTTGATCGTTGATATGACCCAACTACAAATAGGAATTCACCACTTTGTCTTCCCGTCTCACACTTGTCACTGAACCATCATACATGTCTTTAACTATGTCCACATATTTACTTGGAACATTTCTTTTTTCTAGTACTTGCCAAATTAACTCTCTAAGGACCCTACATAAGCTTTTTTCTAGGTTAATAAAGACTGTTGAAGTATATACACTTGGGCTATTTACTGTTCACGACACTATTCACGTGAACAGTAAAAAATATGTTTTTACTGTTCACGGTACTGTTCACGTGAACAGTAAAATCTGTGTTACTGTTCACGTGAACAGTATTATGCTATTGTTTTTATTATATTTTCTATTTCTAATGTGGGAGTCTTGCTACATAAGTTTTGGGAGTTTTTAGAAAGTATAGTTTCTATTTTGGTGGTAGTTTCTATTTTCAGAACTTTCTATTTTAGGAGTTAGGAAGTTACTAAAGCTGTAATATTTTGTTTCCTTTTTCTAGAGGACAATTACTTGTCTCTCAAGTTGTATTAGATTCATTAGAAGCTATAAATAAAAGTGCTCTGTGATTTTATAATCTTAAGCAAGAATCACAAGCCTCTTCTACTAGTTGTTCATCTCTCTTCTCTTCTTCTTCTTCTTCTCTCTTTTCTTTGTTCAAGTTCAACTGCTGTTTTGATTATTTAATGCTTGTTTTCTAACATGGCATCAGAGCAAATTTAATCAACTTAGGGACCGTTTTCTCTCTCTTGGCTGCCTAGTTTTTTTCTTTTTCTTTTTTTCCTTTTTCTTATCTAGGGCAGCCCCAACCTTCGCTGTAGTAATTGTGCATGGCTGTCATTCTTCTTTAACTGTTGAAGCACCAAGTATCTATGTGTTAATACTACAAAAAGGCCTTAAGCTTTCTGGGGATATGTCTACCTATTTGATTCAACTGAGGCTGCTACTACCCTTTTTTTGTGTGCAAATTTGAAGTTCAATCTTCACTATACTGATGTCTTTGGATTCCTCTTGATTTTTGCGAAGATATGCCCATAATTTGGATTGCAAGACCTAAGTATTGTCTTCCATTGTTTATGCTATAAGTTCTGCTGCAAGTCTAATACTAGTACCGTGTTTCAATAAATTTCTCTGTTCTGAAAAATTCTGCTGCTATCGTCTTGCTTTACTACTGCTTCCGTTGTTTATTTCAGAATCAAGTTTAGCCTTCTTTTTATCTAAAACTTCTACAAAGACCTAGAGGACTACTTTTCCTTCATATCAATATCTATTAGAGTTTCAAATCTAGCAGAAGTTTGTTGCTATGGTCCGAGATCTGATATTATTTGTTACTGCAACTACTGCTATTACACTTCTTCTGAGTGGATTGCTACAACGACTACTGCAATTTTGAGATTCCAAGCTGGTTCAATATATATTTTTTTCCTGATCTAATTTGCTCCTGCCTAAGGGTTAGCAGGTGGTCCAGAATTTTTTCCCCCTTGGTGCCCAAGACTTTGTCCTGTGAGACGATTTTCTGCTGCTTGATCAGCTTTATTGGTGAATAATACACTGCTCTGTGGTTGCTACTTTTCATTCTTGGGTTTCTTTTGTGCTCATACTTTAAGATGCTTGTCACTGGTCATCATTAATTGTCCACGTGTAATGCTACACGTGAGGGGGAGAATGATACCTTATTCTATATCTACTCAAGATGGGCTGATGGATATTATTTGTGAAGATCTTTGTCCTCAACTTATGGCATTCTACAACAATATCATTACGTATATTTACCTATATTGTCTTTTGCCTTGCCTACTTGGTCCTGCAGTAACCCATATTGTCTTTTACCTTACCTACTTGATCCGCAGTAACCATACTGTATTTTACCTACCTACTTGGTCCGTAGTAACCCATACTACCTTACCTACTTGGTCCGCAGTAACCCATACTGTCTTTTACCTTACCTACTTGGTCCACAGTAACCCATACTGTCTTTTACCTTACCTACTTGGTTCGCAGTAACCTATACTGTCTTTTACTTTACCTTACTTGGTTCACAGTAACTCATACTGCCCTTTACCTACCTACTTGGTCAGTAGTATCCCATACTACCTTACCAACTTGGTCCACAATAATCAATATTGTCTTTTACCTACCCATACTTTACCTGTTACTTGCCTTCTTGTGAAGCATTTATATGGACATTAGAGTTGAATTTTGAAGATTTAGTGTGGATATTTCTCCCTACTACCAGCATTACGTGGATAATGCTTTTTGCCTACCTACTACTTGCATTCTTGTAAAGCATTTATATGGACTTTGGAGTTACAATTTTGAAGATCTAATGTGGATATTTCTCCCTACTACCGGCATTATATGGATAGTGTCTTTGATCCTGCTATACTTATGGACTTTGTTCATCTTCAACATCGTTGATTGTTCTTAATATTGGATGGTTCTATTGACATGAAGAATTAAAGTTTTTTTTTAAGTTGGTGTTGATTATCTCCTGGATGAAGTTTTCTCAGTGTTTATCGACATCTACCATTGCTACACGATTCAAGATTGGTGCTACTTTTCAAGTTTATTCTTATTGTGCAAGCTGAAGTTTTCTTTGTGTACATTCCAGCTTGAGGGGGAGTGTTGAAGTATATACACTTGGGCTATTTACTGTTCACGACACTAATCACGTGAACAGTAAAAAATATGTTTTTACTGTTCACGGTACTGTTCACGTGAACAGTAAAATCTGTGTTACTGTTCACGTGAACAGTATTATGCTATTGTTTTTGTTATATTTTCTATTTCTAATATGGGAGTCTTGCTACATAAGTTTTAGGAGTTTTTAGAAAGTATAGTTTCTATTTTGGTGGTAGTTTCTATTTTCAGAACTTTCTATTTTAGGAGTTAGGAAGTTACTAAAGCTGTAATATTTTATTTCCTTTTACTAGAGGACAATTACTTGTCTCTCAAGTTGTATTAGATTCATTAGAAGCTATAAATAGAAGTGCTCTGTGATTCTATAATCTTAAGCAAGAATCACAAGCCTCTTTAACTAGTTCTTCATCTCTCTTCTCTTCTTCTTCTTCTCTCTTTTCTTTGTTCAAGTTCAGCTGCTGTTTTGATTATTTAATGCTTGTTTTCTAACAAAGACCATATGAAGATCTTTCCCACTCTCTTTACCTTTCCATAAGTCTCCTAATAAAGTAAATAGCTTTTATGCTAGATCTTCTTGGCATAAAGCCAAATTGATTCTCCATAATTGTGATTACTTATCTCGAACGGGTTCAATTACTCTCTCCCATAATTTTATAGTATGACTCATTAGTTCGATGCCTCTATAGTTATTACAGCTTCAAATATCTCCTTTATTTTTGTAGATTGGAACCATGATGCTTCTCCTCCATTCATTTGGCACTTTCCTTGTGCTCAATTACATACTAGGCTTTTTGTAGATTCAAAAGTGGTATAGTGGTCTTCTTTGCTTAATCATTCTTCAAAAAGGGACTTTCTACAAACCGATACTCCCCATCATCCCAACCCTTGTAGAGTATCACTTCTCTGGGCTCCTGGAGAGAGTAAAATTGCACCAATTGCTTGCTCAAGCATTCTTCACCTCTTGGATTGAAGACTCCTTTGCCCTGTTTTTGTTGTTGAATATTACAAGACTATTGTTTTTGAAATGTGTCTTCAATGTTGTTGCAACACCCATTAGGACATTACCTCCCAGTAGCAAGCACTGGATGCCTTTCCAATTTGAGGGCTTATTTCCATAAGAGAAGTCTTATCTTTGTTGGGAAGAGGTGTGGCTCTGAAGAAACCCTCACCATCAAGTTCTCTTCTCTTCTCTGAGAGGATAACCTGATATTGTTTCTGCCTTTCTGGCACATTCTATTGATTTCTTCAATGCATTGTCAAAGGCGTGTGTATTGAAATTATCATTTGCAGCATTCATCATAGCGTTTGATTGTGGATTTCAGTGCAAGAGGTAGGTTCAGTATACGGTGAAGGTCCATTTTCTTTGCTCCCACTACTAACTTAGACAAAAAGTTTTGCATGAGGGTTCAATTAGTGGAAGCTACTTCAACTGAAGACATCTTTTTTGACTCCACAATGTTGTCGCTTGGAGCATTTATCAAGTCATTTGTGTGCAATGAAGTTGAATCAGCCACATGTTATTTTGGCAACTTAAGTTGAAATTGCTCATTTCTGGTAAGCTTCATAACATGGAGCTTCAAAGACTTAGGGAAGTCGATGTTGCCAAAAAACCCTTCGGGGTCATCTTTGTCACATCCACCCAGCCGGTACCCTATCTGGCATACCCGAGTGTGATCCATAGCCCCGAAGATCAAGTTTGAGGCGATCATATCCACATAGCACAATAATATAATCAAAAGCAAGAACAAAACATTGTATTCAAGTAAATTAAGAAACAAAATAGAAAAGGATCACAGGAGGATCACAAAAGGATATCAGAGTGCGGAAATAAAAGATACCGATCAAAAGAGAGAACTATAAAGTATAGCGGAAATATACCCTACAAACAAACGTGGAAGGTAGATCAAAATTCTAAAGCAAATCTAAGCTATTACAATTCAAACTAATAGTCTAGGAGAATAAAGAGTAAACTAATCAAAATCTTCCATCGGCTCTTTTCTAGCTAAACTTTTTATCATTCTCTAGCTGAATAGTTATGCTTTTGCCATTTGGGGGACTGTTTTTGCCAATTGAACCGTTGCAAAGATAGAGCACCCCTTTGGACTCTTGACATGCTAAAACTGATGGCCCACTTCATACAATGACTGTCATGGATTTTGGCATGTTAAAAGCAATATTGGCTAGTCATAGCATAATAGCAGAATGTTTTGTCAATTTGGAAAATGACCTATACGTATCCTGCAGCTTTGGGGGAAATTAAAATGGTGAACTCACTTCCTATGCTTACTTGGATTATTAGGTAATGGCTATTGGTGATGGGGAGAATGATGTTGAGATGCTTGAACTTGCTTCTCTAGGCGTTGCTCTTAGTAATGGATCAGAGAAAGCAAAAGCTGTGGCTAATGTAATTGGTCGCAGCAATGATGAGGATGGTGCTGCTGATGCTATCTATCGATATTTATTCTGAGATAGCCAAAGTGACCATGAAGTGCAAGAAGTAATCTTTAGTATTCATTTCAATATATTCTTTGGGAGGTTGATTATTCTTACACAGGAATTGAAGAAATTGGCATTCCTGTCCATTTTGAGGACATGATCCTTGTATCAAGTTTTTCATCAGTTCAGCTGCCTGTGGCCATCTTTCTTGTTTAGCAAATTGGACACTTCACTTGTAATGAGATTTGTTGTCTCTCTTGTTATCCACATTTTGTTGTAATGACTTCAAACAGAGCTGATTAGAAGGCAAGAATCCATGTAGCCAAGACCCCATTTAGTTGGGACGAGGCTTGTTGTTGTTGTTGTTGTTGTTGTTGTTGCTTTCTTATTGTCCACATTTTGTTCTCGTAGTTGATATGTGCCAGTTCACAGGTTAGGCCAGCTGAATACAGCAATGGGTGCTGCTATGTCAGTCCTTAACCTTGTGCAACTCAGCTACGGCCTATCTAGGGCCATGGAATGATCACAGTTGGTTAATTGTTTTAATTGGATTTCCAGATTGAGAAGTCTTGTAAGGAATGATTCGAGGCCAATTTGAATGCCTCTTATCTATTTTTCTTACCCATCCCTATCTTGATTTACATCTATCTTTTAGATTGCCTTCAAACAAGATTCATCCAATTGATGTAATTTGCTAGGATCAATTTCACTATTTCAGGTTGCGTGTAATTTACCTTGTAACCATTGTATGTATATTGGTTGATGCAAGAGCATTTCTTGGCTCCAACTGATCGATTGTTGTTTTTAAATTTTACCCAAAACATGATAGGGTTTATTTGGTTGCAGGGGAAATTCAATAGAAGGAAAAGGAAACTTTCATACTTTATAATAAATACTTTTGTTATAGATTGTATTTATTATCGTATGTAATTACATGATTTAACCTCAAATCATTTCATATCATCAAATTTCTCCTTACATTGCATTCATTTCTCTTTGATTTTGTTAAGTAAATAAAGCACATGTAAAATATATATTTACTGAATATGATGTGAAATTTGTGTAGCTAATGCAATTATATGGGGTCATAATTGCAAAAGTTCTTTATTATTATTGTTCAAAACAAATTTCACTTTTATTCCGTTTGCTTCCCCCTTATGACCAAAACAAACATATAGTTATGGTATCTGATCACTTCATTTTGAACTAAACTTTTTGAATTACACTAACACAAATTGCTCCATCAACAAATCGATTTGAATCATAGAACGATTGGTGGAAATGAAAAAAATAATAAATAATAAATAAAAGAGGAACTGTTGAGGGGGGGCATGTAGAGAAGGTAAGCGTTCACCAGAAATTTTCGATCTTTTGAGGTGTGATATCATTGGGTCTTGATAACGGAAGAATGTACCCAATCAAATCACGACCCAACCCAGGTAACCTGAGCCAGATATACAGTCGGGACATGAGTTACGATCATGCACCATATATAGAAGGTCCTGTATATGCTTGGACCAGTATGGTAACACCCCATCATAAACAAAAAGTGAACTCTAGAGACCGTTGGGCGAGGCAGCCGCCGAGGAATTCTGTCGGTTCCCATTAAGGTAACCCGCACATTATTTAACAAAGACTCACCCCTCCAGTAAGACACGAACACTTTCTTAGCGAATTACTGTGTAGCACTTGCATGGGATCTTAATATGATCACCGACTGACTTAGCCATCGGAGGTGGATACTCGGCATGCTAGCCAGCCTACTTCTAACCTTTCTTGCAAGTTCCATCGACCTCATATCTGAAAAGACATTTGGGAGTTAGCCTGACTGAGTTAGAACCTTGATCGGATCTGAGACGCAACAGTCTTTGGCGCCGTTTGTGGTAACGAAAAGCAGTTCCAATCATGGCAAGATGAACAATCAACAACGGACGAACCTAGCAGGATACCACGACGAGTAACCTGAATCTGAATGATCAAACCCTCCCGGGAGATGGGCTCGAGAATTCCGATTGGGTAGGAGAAAATCCTCCTGAAGCGGATCGAAGACCCCAAGGCCCCCACAAAGAGGGCACATTGGCGAGACCCCAAGGGCTTGCCACCGCCGCCGATATAGACGAAATTCGAAGGGGGATGCTTGAGATACAAGGAGTACTATGAGGGCTAGTACACCAAGTAGGGGTCCAACAAGGACCCCCGCCCAATATCCAGGTAGGAAGGTTGCACCAAATGGCCAGCGCCTTGAGGGGAATTAGACCATAATGCGGGAACTTAAGAGGTGATCAGGTCGACGGCCAACAAAGACGCGAATCGGCCCCGACCCCGACCGAAGACAGGAGGACGGCGCGAGGGTCAATGCCTTCAACCGAATCTCAAGACCTATATGAACTCGAGACCTTCCCAAAGGAGTCGACAGATCGAGAATGACCAAGAGGCAAATAATCATCCTCAAGGAACCTATCAGGAGTATCGGTGGCTCGAACACAACAAGACAAGAAAACACTATAGAATCTGAGGGAAACCAGTCAGGACGACTGCGAAGAAGGGTAGTAGAAGTGGAACGAAGGCTGGAGGATCGAGACCATGACGAGGATTTCAACGTGGTGGACCGAGAGCCATTCTCAGACGAAATAATGAACATGCCCCTCCCACTGAATTTCATCATGCCGACCTTCACCACGTTCGAAGGGAAAACCAATCTGAAGGAGCATATCAGCTACTTCAAATCTGTAATGATAGTTTTAGGTCGGGAAGACAAGTTACTTTGTTGTACTTTCCTGGCTTCTCTGAAAGGACCAGCAATAAAATGGTTCAGTAGCCTAAGACTAGGCTCCATCGACAACTTTAGAGAACTAGCCCAGAAGTTCATAGCCCGCTTTAGAAGCGTGATTGGGAGTAAGAAAACATCTGATAGTCTATTCGCCATCAGGTAGGGCTGGAATGAATCCATCTAGGACTACTTGAAGCATTTCGACGAAGTCGCAATCGAGATCGAGGAGTTGGACGACCAAGTAGCATACAACGCATTGTGGAGTGGCATCACTCACCAAAGGCTTTTGGAAGTCCTACTGTCGGACAAACCAAAGACTTTCGGGACTCTGTTGCACAAGTGCCAAAAGCAGGCCAGCGTATAAGAAGTAATAAATGCCCGAGTTAAGGTGGACAGAGAGCGTAGCATAGGCCGGACAATAAAAGAGAAGGTCATTATAGCGCTCAGGAAAGAGGAACAAAAGGTAAATGGAAATGAGAACATGGTCAAGACAGCTACACCCCGCTCAACACCAAACCCTCAGAAATCCTGATGCAAATTCGGGACAAAAAATCCCTGAAATGGCTCGGAAAATACACTCCCAACCTGAGGATCGGGACATGAATAAATATTGTTGTTTCCACAAGGATTATGGCCATAACACTAACGATTGCCGGAGCCTTAAGTCAGAAATTGAAAAACTGATACAAGAAAGCAAGCTTGGTCACCTGAACCCAAGAAAAGGGTTCAATCGTCTAGCCCGGGAGAGGTGGTAAAGAAGACCGAAAAAGGGAAAGAGCAGGAAGAGACCTTTGTCTACGTCATAATGGGGGGCCCGACCGTAGAATCTATTAAGAAGGCCAAGCAAAAGGCCCGGTTCGTGGGAGCTATGCATCTGCCAAAAAAGAGGAAAAATCCGAGTTGTCTCGAGCCTATCACTTTCACGGATGAGGATCTGATCGGGATAGCCACACCTCATGATGATGCAATCATCACCAAAATAAAGCTAGCCAACCGGGAAGTTCACCAAGTCTTGGTGGACACAGGCTCCTCGGTCGATTTACTATCATACGAGGCTTTCCGGAGGTTAAAACTGGCAGACGATATGCCAACCCTTTACACAACCCCTCTTTATGGATTCGCAGGATCCTCGGCCATCGCAAAAGGAACAATCCAACTTGACTTAAGGATCAGGATGCCCCCCGGGATACATTAGTTTGGGTCAATTTCATGGTGGTACGCGACTTATCCACATAACGTAATACTCGGGTGCCCAACATTGAACCTGTTAGAAGCAGTGGTCTCACTCAAACACATGAACTCAAGTTCCCGATAGAATCAAGGGTGGGACAACGCAAGTCCGACTAGTCCACGTCCTAGCAATGTTATGTCAACTACCTGAAGCAAAAACGTAGGTCCAAAGGTTCGGGAAGTGCGCTGACAATCGAGGTTCAAGACGACCGAGACGAGGACAATATGCAAAGAGTCGAGCCGATCAAGAAGTTAGAAAGGATCCAATTACACCCGAACAACCCTAAACGAGGGACGATGATTGGATCCTAACAGCTCGAGACCAAGAAGGAGTTGACCGAATTCTTGCGAGACAATGCAGACATCTTTGCACGGTCGGCAAATGACATGCCCGGGATTGACAGGAGGGTGGCTGAACACAAACTATGGATTCAAAAAGATGCAGTCCCGAACAAATCAGGGTTGAAACAGAGAAACTTGAGAGATTGGGCTTCATTGAACCGATCGAGTGCCCGACCTGGCTAGCAGACGTAGTGATGGTCAAAAAAGCAAATGGGAAGCAAAGGATGTGCACCAATTACACTGACCTCAACAAGGTATGCTCGAAGGACTGCTACCCACTACCAAGAATTGATCTACTCATCGACGCAACGGCCAAGCACGAAGTCCTCAGTTTCATGGATGCATATTCTGGGTATAACCAAATCCTCATGAACCGGAACGATGAAAGACATACCTCATTTATGACTGATCTGGAAAGCTATTTCTATCGAGTGATGCCATTCTATTTAAAGAATGCCAGCGCAACCTACCAGAGAGCCGTAAATAAAATTTTCAAAGAACAGATTGGGAGGAATATGGAGGTATAGGTCGAAAACATGCTCGTGAAAAGCTTGGCTCGAGCAAAACACCTGGCGAACTTGGAAGAAGCATTCAATGTACTACGTACCTACCATATGCGGCTGAACCCAGACAAATGTGAGTTTGGGGTGTCATATGGGAAATTCCTCGATTTTATGGTATCCCAAAGGGGGATTGAAGCAAATCCTGAGAAAATCAAAGCATGATAGATATGCAACCCCCTAAAACGATGAAGGATATCTAATTTCTAACCGAGAGAGTGGCCGCCCTAAACCGGATCATTTCCCGAGCTGGTGAAAAGTGCAACTCATTCTTCAAAGCACTCAAAGCCACATCAACTCAAGGGGAGAGCATTTGGACTGAAGAATGCCAACAGGCCTTCAAAGAGCTCAAGAAATCACTTGGGACAACCCCCATTTTGGCTCGGCCTGTAACCGGAGAAAATTTTACCCTCTACCTAGCCATATCACCGACCATAGTAAGCGTCGTCTTGGTCAAGGGAGAGACGACCCAAAAACCTACTCTACAATATGAGTCATGTGCTCATCGATGTGGAGACGAGATACCCAGATGTCGACAAACAAGCCTTGGCCCTGCTGCTAGCTTCACGCAAGCTAAGGCCCTATTTTTAGGCACACTTGATCGCTGGGTCGACCAACTTCTCGCTAAAAAAAATATTACAAAGACCGGATGTGGCCGGGAGAATGGTCAGATGGGCAGTGGAGCTCAGTGAATATCATATCCAATTCAGACCAAGGACGGCCATCAAGGCCAATAGGCTTGGATCCTGATCAACCCAGCGATACTGAGGATCTATGGTTACTACATGTACATGGTTCGAGCAATTGCTCGGGATCAGGGGTAGGTTTAACCCTGAAAAGCCCGGGAGGTTTCACAATTAGCTATGCACTAAGGTTCAACTTTGTAGCCTCCAACAATGAAGCTAAGTATGAAGCTATCACATCCACCCAGCCGGTACCCTACTTGGCATACCCAAGTGTGTGATCCACAGCCCCAAAGATCAAGTATCGAGGTAATCAACCTCCCACATAGACAATAATATAATCATGAACATAAATAATCAATGTACAAAGTATAATCCAAAAGATCCAAATAAGGAAAGAATAAATCATATATCATCAGAGTATGAAAGACAATCAAAATGTCTAGATCAATAAGTAAAGTGAGGTGGAATCCCACTCTACAACCAGCGGAAAGTAGATCGCAAGTCAAAAGAAAGATAACATCTGGTTCTAAGATAAGAAAGAAAGATATAACAAACTAAACTAAAGTCTATTCTACTTTATAGAGAATGTCTTCATAAACATAGACTTCATCAATGATGCTCAGACGTTCCCACTCCACAGTAGGGCTAATCCTGGTAACAAGTAAGACCACTTGAGGAATCCTTAATGTAATCTTCATGGTTGCCAGCACCTTGCGTGAAGTATGCCTCTTCAGTTTGCGCTTCCTCATATTGACCTTCATAGTCATCAGGACCTGTAGAGTAGTCTAACAAAAGACATTGTACAAAAAGGAGTGAGTTTCAATGAAACTCAGTAAGGCAGTTAATCCATAACAACATAAATAGCAGGATTTCAAAACAAAGTGAAATGCTATATGATATGAACACATGATGCAATATGATTCTAACTCTATGTATGTTGGTCTCTATTGGCAGACATGCTTTAAGTCATAGCACCGTACTTCTTTAGGAAGGTCTCATCACACAACGCCTTTTGGTAGTGGGTCCGGCATCCCTCGGGACATTCCATGGCTGGGGGTTAAGTCACCACTCTCTCACATCACCATTGGTCTAAGTACTGGCGCATGTCAGGGTCAAAGCCTAGCCAAATGCAAGTCTCCTACTTAGTTACATCAAGTCAGATCCAGATACGTCCATTCCTCGCCCCTGACGATCCTTTCCGATATCCTTCACACTAGAGTCCTCATAGTCCCTGACTACGGACTCATCAACCCTATAAGTCATCCACATATGGTAAATGGGAAGCTCTCACGTCCCCTCACGGGTTGGTTACCGGTCTTGAGAGCCCGTGAGCCCAAGTCTATCCATATGCAACCCTACCGATAAATGGCCCCCACAATGTGATTCCTGTCCTCTCATGGGTTGGTTACCGGTCTTGAGCGCCCATGAATCCCCATTGCTACCACGGGTCGTTCGGTCTCAATACCCCTCCGATTAGGGTCAGACATAATGGGACATCCTAGCCAAACACTATTAGACAACCCTAATAATGTCATCCAACAGTTTAGGAAGGTGTCCAAAGGGCATCTCCGGAAACATCCCATAATATTCCCGTAGTTGCCCAAGGACATAAGTGTCAAAAGGACACCCCCCCCTTTCCAAACCATACTTAATCATTCACAAACATAAATCCATCATGTCACATACATGGTAACTTCTTATATAGAAAGAAATTAATAACAACATACAACTTGCGTATAATTAGTAAGTAAATCATACATGAATCAATTTAGCATAAACAAGTAATGCTACTGTAATTCAAAGTAATTGCATCAGTAGTATATCAGTGTAAGAATCTAATTAAGGAAATAACTCAAAGATTCAAATATAGAAACTAGAACATGCAATATATGTAATTAAGGAAATAACCATCCTTACCTTATATAACTCGCAAAGGAATCTTAGGGAATCAAGTAAAACCTTGACTAAACTTGGGAAGAAAGTCCTAAACAAGTATATATAACATATTAGGAAAGATACCTAGAAGGAAAGATATCAAAACATCCAAAACAGACCAAATATGAGGTTGCTGTACTCATTGGTCGATTGAATTGGTCTACTGCCTCAGTTGACCAATGAGTCGACCAACAGAGACAGTGGCCTTCAAAAATCAGAGATTTTAGAATATAAAACCGAATTTGGTGGTTCAAAAGGGTACTAAACAAGGGGGAAACTACAATGGCAGTATACTAGTATACAGAGGACTTCAAAACACTAATCATATCAAGTCTTCAAGTTACAAATTAGGAAACAAAAAGTTACCATAATTAGATCAATCATTGTTATTGAAGAATTCATAGTAAAAATCATGGACAAGAACAATAGGATGATGGATCACTAATTGTGATAAAGAAATCATGAAAAGCATGCATAGATCTTCAAGAAAAATAGATCTAAGACTGAAGAACATCAATCTAAATAAGGAAAGAGAATGAATACAAGTTTTCCTTAAAAGGCGAGTGATGATCTTGATGAAGATCATCCACCAAGCTTTAGATCCTTAGGAAAAGAGAGGGAATGAGTAAAGAGATAGTTGCAACAGAAATACAACATCATCTCTACTGTCCTCAATCAGAAAAGGGAATAAAAATAATGGAGAATCAAAGATGAAACATAGAAGAGGATAATCACATACCTTTTTGTGTAAAAGCATGAGATTTGACGAAGATCCGTCAAGAAAATCACCAAGGATGTAAGGGAGATGACTTGTAGAGGGCTCTGGTACGTTCCAAAGAGTTTGGAGGCAGAAAATACAAAGTAGACTCGAGATTGGACTTAAATAAATCAAGCAAAGACCTAATCAGCAAAATCAGATCTCATTGTCGATTGATTGGTTGACTGGCCCAGTCGACCAATGAGTCGACCAATTAGGACAACAAGTCCAAAACAGGGAAATGAAGGCTCAGATCAAATCCAAACATAAAGGGGTTTTGCACACACATTAAGTGACTTACCAAGTAGGTAGAAATGCCTTCGAACCAAGCCAGAGAGTACTCCAAGTCTATCAACTAATTCCATCATCATCAAGGTGCAGTTTCCATAAATGGAACACTGACATCAACTCTCATGGATTCTAAGCCAGCCACCAAATCTTCCACTGGAATGGCCCATAACTGACTTCTTGCTTTACTTCGGGTTGTCGGACCTACAAACAACAGTGTTTCCGGGTCAAGGTTAGGGCTAGGTTTCACAGAAGCTGTCTTGGCCAGCCTACGAGTCGCCCGAGCTTTAAGAGCGCAAGACTTGGAAATCAGAAGTGACTCCCAGTTGGTTGTAAACCAAATCAAAGGAAAGTATAGCGTGAAGGACGATCGGAAGGGAAAATACCTCACGAAGGTCAAGCAATACCAGAAAGAATTTGATCGAGTAATTTTCAAACAAATACCCCGAAAGGAAAATGAAGAGGCCAACGAACTATCCCGACTCTCCACGGCCAAGTACAAAAACCTAGATTCGGCAGTTTAAATAGAAGAGTTGTACTCCCCGAGCATACAGGAGATCGAAATCTTGGAGATTGAGCAGGAGCCCGACTAGATGAGTCCGATAATATCTTACCTAATGGATAACAAACTCCCGACCGATCAAAAAGAGTCCAGAAGAATCAAGAGCCGGGCGGCGAGATTCACCATTTTGGACGATCAATTATATAAGTGATCCTTCTTCGAACCCCTACTGAAGTGTATCGGACCGTCCCAAGCAAAATACGCAATGGCAGAGGTCCATGAAGGAATATGCGGCGCCCATATGGGCGGGAAAGCACTAGCATAAAAAATCTTAAGGTCGGGGCTTTATTGGCCAACCATGCAACAGGACACCCTCAAATACGTCTGTAAATGTGAGCAATGCCAAAAACACGCCACTGTCCTAAGAGGGCCAGCGATGCCTCTTTTCCCGATCTTATGCCTAACCCCCTTTGCCATGTGGGGGATGGACTTAGTTGGGAAGTTTCCATAAGCCTCAAGGGGTCAGGAATATCTCATCGTAGCCATTGATTACTTTACAAAGTGGGTCGAAGTAGAACCCTTAGCTTTCATCACAGAAAAAAATGGAAATTTTCTTTGAAGAAAAGATCATTTACCGGTTCGGGATACCTTGAATTTTGGTAACCGACAATAACAAGCAATTCGAAGGCACCGGGTTCAAAAGGTTTTGCGAAAGTATCACATTGAACACCATTATTCCTCGGTCGTTTACTCGCAGAGTAACGGACAAGTAGAAGTTACAAACCAAACTTTGTTGGACGGGATAAAGAAAAGATTAGAAGAAAGCCGAACCATATGGGCCAAAGAGCTCCGGGCGTCCTATGGTCATACTAAACTACGGTTCGGACTCCCACCGGGGAAACACCATTCCGCTTGACTTATGGAACCGAAGCCCTGGCCCCGGTTGAAGTATTGGTTGGGTTTGTTAGATACTAGTCCTATGCCAAGATAGAGAATGAACAAGAACTGAGAACCAACCTTGACTTCCTACAAGAGACCTATGAAATGGCTCATCACGAAACCCAGTGGTACTAGAAAAGAGTAGCACAACATTATAACTCCCGAGTGAAGACCCGAAGACGTAGGTCGGGAGATCTCGTACTATGAAGAACCAGGGCCTCAAACCCAAGGAATCAGGGAAAGCTAAGCCCGACTTGGGAAGGTCCTTACATTGTTGACAAGGAGGCCAAACCGAGAGTATACTCCCTGAAAGAGCCGGAAATAGGGAAACTAATTAATTGGTCGTGGAACTCCACCAACCTGAGGAAATTCTACCAGTAGTTTGTAGTTCTTTCAGAAATAAAAACTTTTGTCTCGGGTAATCTCACCAGGTATCTCACAAACATTTTTGCACGTCTTGAGGACTTAACGTACAGACATGTACTTCACCCCGGTCACATATTTTTGCACCTCTCTTGAGGACTTTACGTATAACACCCCAGACGCTTCTGTCCCAGTTACACAACTTTGGGCCTCTCTTGAGGACTTCCCAGGTCAATCCCGGTTACATAACTTTGCGCCTCTCTTGAGGACTTCCCGGGTTAATCCCGGTTACACAACTTCGCACCTCTCTTGAGGACTTCCCAGGTTAATCCTGATGATACACTCTTGCACCTCTCTTGAGGACTCACCAAGTTACATCCCAACTACATATCTCGCACCTCTTGGGTTAAGAACAACCAAAGAATAAATTGAAGCACAATACTCAGGAGCATGCAAGTTACAAAATACTTGTCAAAATTTCATTCACAGAAAAGGGTTGGGGTACATCTTTTTGAATCCATAACTTGTGTTCAGCTACAATAGCTTGGGACATAAGAACTACATGTCCGACTACAACAATTCAGGACATAGAAACTATGAAAAGATAAGTACAAAATGGCTCAAGACCCACACGTGTCCTGTAATTGATATACCACAGCATCTTCAAGCTCTTCAACATCGAATCCATCTCCTAGATGTTGTAATTGATATATTGAACGTCTTCGAACTCTTCAACATCGACATTGTTCCTCTGCTTTGATGCTTCAGTCAACCCTCTTAGATTGACTCAAGGAAGATCCTACCTCAACAATCTGGTCGGTCAGCAAGCCATCATTTCACACATTAGTGTCAACAACGGTGTCGCTCGAGGATCCACCGCCCTCGGCCTGAGGTTTGTTAGCAGGAGCTACATCAGCATCTTCCTCGAGAGAAGGAAGGTCTATAAAGTCAGTAGGATCAGGAAGCTCCAAGTCGGGGAGCTCAAGAAGGCCTTCAGGACAAGGAATTTGGAGCTCATCATAAACCTTCGGGTCAAGGATCCGGTGCAGCTTCCCCACATCTGGGAAAGACGTCTATTGTAGGGCAAGCTTGAAGGTGTGATCCCTTCCCCTCCTAAAAGCTGACGCCGAGAGAGCCAACTTCAGATCCTTGAACTGAGGAGTCTCAAAATATTCCTCCAGCACCTTCCTCCTCATAGCCTCGAAAGTACCCTCGAGGGAATTAGCCTTCAGCTCCTCATCCATCTTCCTCAATCCCTCATTCTTTTCCAACTCAGCATCTAGAAGAGTATTAGCATTATCAAGCGACCTTCCCAAGTTTCTTCTTAAGAGATCTACTCTTCTCCTTATACTTCCCCCAGCTTTTGATGAGCTCAGTCTTCTCCTTTTGCGGAGATGTTGTTCCCCCCCCCCCCCAAGCTACCTCAAGCTCCCTCTTGGCTTGATGAGAACTATGATTGGCCTGCTGGAAAAGCTCCTAGGAGAGTTTCAACTCCTCCGACTGACAACGAGCCCCATTGATAACCTCCGCAAAGCAATGGGCAAGCCCGGCCAAGTACCTGAGGCAGTAAGTGGAACAGTTAGAACATGCATACTAAATGAAAGTGATTATGCATTTACCTGTAAGCATCAGGGAAAAACACTTCCCCCAAGGAATTCCTCATAAAACTCCCGATCGTATGGGAGGGTGGAACTCTCAACCCAACGCTAAGATACAGCCAGGTCCGTAAAGACTGAGTCCTGATTGGTTAAGTCCCACTGGGGAGTGAAGACACCCGAGGACCCAACATGGGAATCGGGTTCGTGAATCTTCACCCTCTTAGCCGGGGTGGCTCAAGGAGGATTCCCAGCCGGGACAACCCCACCCTCGGGGCCACAGAAGTGTCTTTCCTCTTAGGGCTTCTCACATGCCCAACAACCGCAATGGAAGGTTTAGCTGCGGCAGCAAGAGCAGAAGTAGGCTTTGATTTTGACGCCAGTTTCCTGGCTCGAGCAAAAGATATGGCCCCGCTGGTAGTGGCCATCAGGTCATCAAGAGGGACTTCCTTTGACACTGAAAAACAAAGAAAAATGATCAGGTTAGAGAACAGATGAACATGATGCACAGGGGGCTCCCACAACTGCAAGACAGGCACATATTCTATGGAATATAGCAAACGCGTCCCCTTCAACCCAATTGATCTGCCCGACGATATCCTCTTCCTCGGGATCAAGACCAAATGGGAGATTCAACTGGTCATCCTCCTCCTTCGTCCTCTATTGGAAATCAGTAATGAAGGGCTCAGGAGAAGGAGGACGAAAAAAGAAATTAAACTCCCTCCACTTTTTAGTAGTGGACAGGAGAGAATCCTTCTTAAACAAAATTCCCTCAAAACTCAAGGGCCGAAGACGGCCTCTTGGCCAGGAAATACCAACCCCGCTGGGTATGGGGATGGAGCATGAAAAAAGTATGAAATACTCTGAAGGTCGGAACAATGCCCAAATTATAGCAAAAGCCACTAAATCTGATGATGTTACGCCAACTATTCGGGTTGAGATTGGCCGAGCTGAGAGAAAAATGATTTAAGACATCTACAAAAAGAGAATGAAGAGGTAGACGTAACCCCCCAATGAAGGCAACATAATACAACGGGTAAAAGCCCCTCGAGGGACTATTCACCCGATCACCTTCACTCGGGAGACGAACTTCGTACCCATCAGGAATGTGAAAGTATGTAAGAAATTTGCTAAGGTCAAACAATTAAGAAAACACGGGTAGAACTCAGGACCTGAGGTCCCCAGCACAAAATCCACATGCCTAGGCGTCCACGGCTTGACTTGAGCCTAGGCCAAAGCACGGGCGTCTAACTTTTTTCTATCAAACTTATGAGGGACGGGACCACAAAACCCAATCGGGTGCTGGAATGGAGGATGGGAATAGAAACCCTAGACTGGGAAGGACTGGCTTGAGAAGAGGACATAGACCTCACACGGGAAGAAAAACCCGACGGATCAGCATGGAAAGGAACACCATGGGCAAAAACAGAAAGAGTGGCAAACCCATCCTCAGAACCAGAATCTTCCCGAGAAACAACGTCAAGACCCTCATCATCCGGGATAGAGGACGGGCTCGCCTTTCACCCGACATGGCATAGGAGCGCGCTAACCCAATGAACTCAAAAACCTTCGGATCATCATCAACAGGGCTTTCACTCGAGAAGCGACCAGATGCATTTTCCAAAAATTGCTCGTGCAAGTCTTTCAGACGATCTCTTGTGAGGTTAACAGCTCCCGTCTAGTCACTGTCACCCTCACTAGCATAGCCCTCTTGGGCGAGATGTTTTTTTTTTTCTAGATCCTTGGGCACAATGACATTAGGTGTAAATCTAAAACCACTCCTCGGAAGCATGATCGGGGAAAAACTTACTGATCAAGAAAAGAGAACTGAAGGCGAAAACCGGTCGGGAGCTTGATCAAGAGCAATGAAAGCAATGTGATCACAAACAACAATGGAAAGGGGTATTTATACTTCCGAAAGAGGGGGAGATGGCTTAGATTGAACAGCCAAAAAGCAACGAGATCAACGGTCCAGGTTGCAAGACGTTTGAGCTTCCCGAAAATGTCATTATGACCAACCACCCTAACAAATGACGTGGCGACACCAGACTGGGGCTAACGCCTGGGGAAACTCAACCGTCAAAGCCGATAATTCAAGTCGAGAATAAAAGGAAAACACATTGCTGCAACCCAGGTCTTAGCACTTGCTATCCTGTCCGACGATGTCAACCATCGCACGGGCTAGGGGGCTAGTGATACAGGAAGAATGTACCCGACTAGATCATGACCCAACCCGAGTAACCCGAGCCAGCTATACAATCGGGACACAAGTTACAATCATGCACCATATATAGAAGGTCCCGTCCATGCTTGGAGCAGTATGGAAATGCTATCATAAACAAAAGGTCAACTCCAAAGACTGTTGGGCGAGGTAGTCGTCGAGAGTCACCCACATATTATTTAACAGAGAGTCACCCCTCCAGTAAGACACGAACACTTTCTTAGCAAATTCCTGTGTAGCACTTGCATGGGATCTTAATCTGATCACCGACTGACTTAGCTATCGGAGGTGGTTACCCAACATCCTAGCTGGCCCACGTCTAACCTTTCTTGCAGGTTTCATCGACGTAGTATCCGGAAAGACACTCGGGAGTTAGCCCGGCTGAGTTGGAACCTTGATCGGATCTGAGATGCAATAGGTCCTATAGTGACTTGAACCCTTGCTAAAGACCAAAGAACTTGATATACGGTTTTTTTGGGGGGGGGGGGGGTGAGGGTCCATTTGGTATGCTTCTATTTCGAAACACATGTATTTCTCTCGAATTTTTTTCTTCTTCTTTTCTTTCTATCTTTGTGCTAAAATAACGTTTTTGAGTTATAAATAATGTTTGGAAAAACATATTCTTAAATTGCTTCCAAGAGCAGAGGTAGAAGACAACGGAGATTTGCGAGTATACGTTCTTCTTTTTGTTTGAACTTGGACAAAAAATTTTAAGAAGCATCATATTGAAGTCAATTTTTTCATGGAAAAGAGGTTTGGAAATCAATGAAACTAGGATTTTTGTGTTCCCCAAATCTTGTTTTTGACACAAAAGAGAAGAAGACCAATCTGTACACAAAAGAGAAGAAGACCAATCTGTTTCTATTCCCCCCCCCCCCCTCTTTTTTTGTGTAATAGACCAATTTGTTTCATTTGCACATAAAAAAATGTTGATATACGCAAATAGATTTCATTTTCTGTTTCATTAATACAGAAAAATAACAATAAAAAGAAGTCTTGTCCCAACTAAATAGGGTCAACATCATGGATTCTTACCTTCTGATCAATTCTGTTTGATGTCATACTAAATATAAGGCTTAAGTTATGCATATCATTTCTCACCACTTCTCTTATTATTTTAGATTTCCGCCTAACTTTTCTAGTTCCTTCAATATAGATCATATCACTTTTCCGTATATATGCATTTACAGTATTTCATAAAAACATGACAGTGCCTCCTCAAACAATTTTCTCCTAACTTATCACTCATAAACCTATTCCGAGACCAACTTTAATAATGATAATTTTTTATCTTATCTTTCCTAATTTTGACATCCATCCAAATAAATATTACAATAATTCATTATCTTTATCTTTCCTACTTAAAGTTACAATCATTCATTATCTTATCTTTTCTACTTTTGAAATTTATTCAACAGTAACCAAATCATTCATTATCTTATCTTTTCTACTTTTGAAATTTATTCAACAGTAACCATTCGTTCAAAGAAAGTTGCCAATCCAGAACCTGAACTCAATTCTCTTGCAACAGTAATAATGCAGGAATTAGGTTCACTTAGCCATGAATGCTTTGGAAATCAATGATCTCAAGATTTCCTGTAAAGTAATTCGACAAGAAAATGTGTTTATATTGAGTGGGATATGAATTAATAATTAGAAGTCTCCTCTGAATATATAAACTCCTTCTACAGGATTAGTTGAAACCCACAAGGCAGGGACAACTTGGTTATCCGAAAAAATTAGTGATGATGTAAGATTTAAATGAAATAAATTCTCTATCAAAACTGGGTCTCCCTTGTTATTTAGATTATATGCCCAGATCAACCTCAGATGCAAAAAGGGAGAAACAAAAAAAAGAATTTGTCTATTAAAGCTTCCATTTCAGTTTGGGTTGTAAATCAAACATCACATTAAAATTTGTGAAACAAATCTGGAAACAAATCAATACTTTTCAGCTTGCTAATTGTGTACAAATTTAATTTTCAAATTTAGAGAAATATAAATTACTGATTTGCTTTGCAGTCATTCGTTTGTACAGGGATTGGAGGCTTAAAACTGCCTCTGAGGCTACTTCTTCTACCTAATGTTGGAGCTGAACCCCTTGAAGTTTTCTTTGATATGATAGCCTTAGGACTACATGATGGCTTCATTCTCTTTCTGCAAGGAGTCACTCGTTTTGCTAAATCTTCTAAGCAACTCACACTTGATAGACATGTAAAAGATTGGGCTTTTCCCTGATAAAATTTTGAAAGCCCTCTTCTGCAAATGCATAAAAGTATAAATTTAGGTCAAACCAAACTTCAGAATATCCCAGAAACCCAAAAAGAATTGATGATTCAAACACTGATGGTAATATAGGATTACTTACTTGATGGGCAGATGAGCCATGAGATCTGATAATTCAAATAATGGTCCATTTGAAAGCTCTGGTGGTGAAGAAGAGGCATCTTCTGTTAAATCTGAACAAGAAGAAGATGTAAAAGAACTAGCTGCTGAATCTTCTTCAAATGAAGATATATCAGACCCAGAATCACAAACATCATCTTCAACCTCCATGCCGAGCCATGGGTCTTGTTCCACAGCTTTTGCAGCAGAAACAACTGGTTTTGAGAATGAATCTCTGAAACTTCTCTTTGCACCTTCACCCATTTGAGATCAACAAACCCTTGAGACTTAAAATGAATCCACAGGAAAGAAGGAGAGGAGAGGAGAGAAGAGACGTTTGATTGGAAGATCAAATATATAGCAAGACGAACCCGTTAAGGATTTGACCAAATGGGAGTTTAATTGTTTATTCAGAAGAAGGAAGAATATGTATATATAAATTAGAAGATGATGAAGCTTGAAGGGAATAAAGATTGATTTCCTTAGAGGTTGTTTTTATAATGGTTTGCTGTTTGAGATGATCTCTATCTATTTTTCTTAGACAAGAAGGAGAGAAGAGATTCGAGATTATCAATAATTTATTGTTGAATTTCTTATTCTATTAAATTTGAACGTTAAAAGGAAATTGGATAAGGTCAAGTTGTTTGAACACATCCACAAGGATCCTAGTCATCATCTCTTGAATTGATAACCATACTCTCTATCAAATAAAAAGACTTTTTTTTTTCTCTCTCTTCTTACTCTCTTTCAAGTTTTAATATTTTTGGCACGCGTTGAACCATATCTCTTTCTTCCAATAAAAAGTCAAGAAAAACCCTTTTTTGTTTAATGGGTTGAAGGGATAGAATACAACTTACGTCCATGGTTTTAAAGCTCACGGTATCCATTAGGTAATGGCTAGTAGTGATCGCGAGTTTGGCTTCAGTGCTGTGCAATAATTTCGTAATACTTTATTGCCTAAGGTCCAATCGTAAAATGATGTTTTATTTTTTGTTTTGAATTTCAAGTGTTGTAGTCCAAAAAGTTTTAAAAAAAGGGTGCTACTTATCACTCTATATTGGATGTGTATGTGGGCCATGTGGCACATGGTAACAAAGTTTGTTTGGGTGCTGCGCAATAATTACACAATTTACGGTCAAGATTAAAGCTTGTCGTTGAGACGAAAATTTAACCACTTGTTTGGCAGTTATACTTTACCAAAGATAAATTCATTTAGGCAAAATGAGGTGAAACAATCGGTCAAGATGAAAAAGTTTTGATTTGAACCATAGACTATACGATACCATGGCAGCACCAAAGCAATTCTATATGGTGACACAATTTCTTTTATATTAAAGTAGTAAAATCAATGTCTTTGGTAGGGGTGGAGTCTAGATGATAGACATTAAAAGAAGAAAAAAACTTCAATCAAGATAATTAAATATTGATATTTCATACATGAAAAGAGTGCTCAGCGGAGGAGGGGAGACTCTAAAAAATTGGGGAGCGGGGGAGGAAAATTTCAAAAAATCAGAGGGACCATGATTCTCCTACCCTAGGGCAACACCGCCCTTAGTCTCAAGTTTGAGCTTTCATTCCTCCATTCATTTTCCCCCTCCCCTTAGAAGAGTCCAGATCAGCTCCCGTACACTTTTAAACTATACATTAAGAAATCAGATCCATATCAGACTCTTTAATAGTTTTACATTTTCAATATTTATATGAACCCTACAACTATGTATGTTCAAAAATATTAAGGGAGCACATTATCCTTCTTAGTGGAAAAGTCATCTAAGATTAAAAAAAAAAAAAACCTACCCTTCCATGTACTGTTTTTGCTGTTCAAGTAATCATTATCAACATGGATTTAGTGACCATTTTGATATTTATCTGTAGACAACATAAAATATATTTGTATCATCTTAGGTATTGATATATTTTTTTTTGGATAATTAATATAGGTGGGGCTTCGCTCCTGGCCCTGAGAGAATTCGAACTCTGACTTCTTATGTGGAAACGTTGGTCTTTTGTCAACTGAGTCACCCCTTGGGGTTTTATTTTTTTTTTGTATTGATATTTCGTGTCGATTGGTGTCGGTATAGTTGATTTGATTTGATTTGATAACTGCTGATGTTTTTAATAATCAATTTGATATTAATTTTAAACTCAATCCCCGGATAGATAGAAAATCAATATCTCCATGCCCCTTGGGGCTAGGAATAATTTAATATCATGTAAAATTGCTTATTCCAAAATAAGAAAAGAAAGAAATAAAATTATATCTTCAACATAGAGCTTGGCCGACACCATATCGTTGTACTAAAACTAAGGTTTAAAGTATATAAATTAATATTATATTGGTCAAGTAATTTTAAGAGAAGTATTGTATCATATTGAACATTGCTTATATAGTAGTATTCAAGATATTTTAATGAAATCTAATCTGTGTTTAAAAAATATATATATATTTTAATGAAATCTAATATATATATATATATATATATATATATATATATATATATATATATATATATATATATATATATTTTTTTTGATATGTATTGTATGAGTTGAATCTAATATAAAATACATAATTGTACAGTATTATGGAATACTTTAAATTTTAAATATAAATAACAGGAAAACAGTCGAAGCATCAATTTACTAAAAAAAAAGAATTTTACCGAAAAAAAATAAAAACAAATTTATAAATCGTATTAAAAAAAAAATAAATATTGATAATAGAGACCGAAGATAAGAGATAAAATTGGAAAAGATATAGGATTAGCTTTGGAATAGACCGGAGAGGTCTTATCGTGATAATAATCTCAACATTATCCCTTTCTATTCTTTGGGCGAAATTAGATTATCTCATTTTTCTTGTGTAAAAATTATTCATTTCTTTTTTTCTCTCTCTCTCTCTCTTTCTTTCTTTTTCTTCTTCTTTCCTTTTCTTTTTTCCTTTTTTTTTTTGGTAATCCTTTTTTAAAACATAAAAATAATATTATGAATAACCAACACCACACACCTAATTACTTATTGTACCAGTAAGGATGGTGATCTAGTGGTCTCAAGCTTACTCTCCAACAGTTTGGTAGTTCTTATATTTTAGGTTCAAATCTCCTTTGCTCTTCTGTTTCTTGTAGTGAGCAGTTATGTCCTCTTTAGTTTAGGCATGAGATCACTATTGATTTTTGTAGATTATACTAGGCTTCTTGTGGGATTACTAGTGCTTACGCTAGTAATGCTTGCATAGGTTAAATTCGAAAGTTTGAACATTTCAAGGTCGTGACTATTGCTCCCCTCTTATGTTTACAAAAAAAAAAAATAATAATAAAAATAAATACTTTTGTATTACTCTTTGTTTCCACATAATCTATTTATGCATAGTAAATCCAAAATACTTGTACGCATGCCAAAATATTTTTTCAATATTAGAAGATTATAGAAACTTCTTCTTAAGCATATGAAAAATGAGGAAAGTTTTTATGCAAGGCACAAGGTTTGACTCAAAAAAATTGATGGAGGATATTTTGTTTTTGGGGGAAGATTTTCCTAAAATACTGATTTTGATATTTTTTTTTATCAAATAAGTTGTTTTTAAAAAAGTTTTCTCTAACGGATTTTATTTTTGAAAAGAATTATCAAATCCCTAATTTAGTGCCTAATTCTTTTGTCTAATCAATATTTTACTCTGAATCATCAAAATTCGACTATTTTATAGACGAATGTGTGTTGTGCCCTATTGGAGTAGTTTCCAGGCCTTGTTAGGTGATGGTGTGCCTTATTCCTTGCTAACTTGTGTCTTTTTTTTTTAGCTATGAGCCTTTCTTACGACTTACTGAATCATTAGTACATCGATCGGCATGGGGACTTCGATCAATCCTCGGGGTAGCTTTTTATCGGGGATTTTTTCCTTTTTTCTTTTTTGATCTAAGGTTCATTTCGCCAACTTATTTATATCTCAACTACACCATTAGAGTAGTTTTTTTATATGTAATTTAAAGAGAAAATTACATTTACACCTCTATAATTTATTCTATTATGTTTGCATCCTTTATATTTTGAATTATAACAACCGAATCCGTACTATTTGAATAAATTAAGTGATGAGTCAACATATATTATATTTTCAAAATTCCTATTATCACCCATCTTTATTTATTTATTTATTTTTTGGTTGCCAACTCCGGTTTCCAAGGCTTTGCCCTGACTAATCCGGTGTTCAACCCGGGTCGCACACTTGGCTGTGGTGGGTGAGTCTCCCAGTGGGGATTTTTTGCATCCACAATGTTTCAATACTGGAACCTTGCTTAAGCGGATCAAGCTGCTTACCACTTTGACCAACCCCCGTTGGTTCACCCATCTTTATTTAAAAAGGAAAAATGTAAAATTTTTATTATTTTATTCAATTTATTATAATCTTATTATTTTACCCAAAGAAACTCTTTTACTAAGCATTTTCTTAAAAAGTCTCCTTAAAAAAGTTGATTCACTTTAAAAGTTTGTTTATTTTTATGTATATTTTTATTTTTTTAAATGTATATCAAGACTTAAGTTAAATATATCTTTTTATATTTTTAGATACAGGTAGACGTTTGTAACAAAATAAATTCTAAGGGGTATAAAAGTAATTAATTACAAACACAGTGGGTGTCTATATAGTTTGCTCTAATTTAAATATAGAGTAGGGCTGTAAATGTAATTGGAAAACATAAAAGGCATAACACCAATAAAATGTGGACCTTTTCTACCTTTTACTTGCAACTTCAAACAACACCAGCCAGGCTACTTTTTTGGTGAACCACACCGGCCAATCTCATTCTTTAATTTCTTCATTAGAATAAAAAAGAAAGAAAGCTGATTTCAATATATATATATATATAATGTTGTTTTGTAGAAATCACTGTCATATCAACGTATAGAGTACCAACTGGAACTGAGTTTTTTCCTTGGTTATTTAAATAGGTCATTCTACAAAAAATGATAAAAAAAAAAAAAAAAAAATTAGTATATTAAAACTCTAAAAGATGACTATAACTCTTTTGATGAAAGAAATGAAGCTACTTTTGGTTTTTGTGTGTTTCAAAAGCATATTAAAAATCAACAACATATATTTCCTAAATAATAATTGAATTGAAGATTTTCTTATGAGGAGAATTTATGTCAATGGCCACACTTGGGCTGCGTTTGTTTGCAAAGATGGGTGGGAAAAAAAAATGTAGGCCCCATGTGTAGCATGAGGAAGAAGGAAAGAAAAGGAAAGTGTGGAAAAATATTAATTGTGGGTCTCACATTTTATTTTTTCACAAAGTCCGTGCACATTTTGTAGAGTTTTGAAAAGGCTTGAGGTGAAAATTTTGAATTGCCACCTCAAACTACCAAACAATGTACACTTTTAGGATTTAAAAGAAAAGTAGGAAAATTTTGTTTTTTTAAAGAATTTTCCCACCCCACCTTTATTCCAGCAAACAAACGCAGCCCAAGGCTATAGGTGATATGATCCACGCTATAAGGATCTATGCCTTCATGGAAGGACACGATGGACCTACATGGACAACACCGCATAGCCACCACAACGGTTTCAAAGGTTTGGAAGGAGCTCTGCTTACCTAAATGAGTATACTTGATAGAGGATAAGGAATTTTAGTTGTTATACTATGATTAGTTTCCCAATGATTGCCCAAATCATCATCAATCCCTACGTGTAATGGTAAATGCCAGACGATGTATAAAGTGGAACAAAAAATCATATGTTTCGAATCTTAGGAACAATCACACAACAAAAGAAAAAAATATTAAACATAGTGGCACATAAGATTTTACGTGTGAAACTTACAAGGGAAAGAGAACTCATGACTGCCTACAATTTACTAATTTCAACGATCTCGAAAATCTGTTCCAAAGTGAGGAGAGTTACATATTTATATAAAACAACCCTAAAGCAAGATATAATCAACATCAAACATATCTCAGGGTAATTTGGGCTGTCAAATGAAGACTCTGAATGTAATTTAGTCATCAAAATTTTTTTTTCGCACAAAGCGAGCCTCAACCCTCGTAAACTCGGCCTTCACTCGTTTTGTAGGGAACTCCTCTTGCTCTATGAGCTTTGTTCCCCACAAGGGACTGCCGCCCCTACAACCCCCTGCAGTCACGCAAAATCAAGCCCACATGCATAACACCCTAATAAGGGTAGTGAGAATTATTATCCCCAATCCCCTATCTCATCTTCTTCTTCCTACCCCCTCCTTCTCTATTATGTTAAGTAAATTTTGTCTAAGATTACAACAATTGGTCTGACTTATCGAATCAATGGCGGAATGAACCAGCAATCGACACCTTGATGAGGCTGCCAACCAGTTGAGGCAACTACCGCCATTCATGGAAAATAGTTAATTTCGTTCGAGGTGTAGTCACAGAGCATAAAGAAACTCTAATCGAGCTAGTCCTTTGATTGATGGCAATGGACAAAAAGTTTGAACAAGCACTAAGCCAAGTGGTTGAGCAGCAAATGTAATCCTCTGCTACTCTAGAAACGTCTTCTTCACATTCGTTTGGCATGATACATGCCAAGAACTATGCAGTTGGACTTCCCAAGATTTGACGGAACTAATCCAGAAGGGTGGATATTCAAGGCAGAGCACTTCTTTGAATATCACTCCACCAAGGACAATCAGAAGCTTATTAGTGTCAGCCTTCCACATGGATGGTGCTATGCTCCAGTAGTTTAGGTGGATGCAAAATGCCCACAAAGGCACCAGATGTGCGAATTGGGCCTTCTCCTTTCGAAGCAAGAGTTGCTTACCAAATTAACACAAACTGCTATTGTGGTTGAGTATCAAACTTAGTTTGAGGAGTTGGCTAATAGAGAAACATGATTACCTACCTCCTTCCTAATCAATTGCTTCATATTGGGTCTGAAACTAGAGATACGCCATGAAGTCATGGCATTTCAACCCCTAAACATGGTGAGTATTTGTTAGCCTAGCATGGTTGTAAGAAAGTAAATTGCAGGATAATAAGAAAGGACCTATGCAAGCCATTCCAATATCTTCTCATCCACCATTACTTCCCACTCCAACAACAAAACCTATTGTTGTTGCCGCCATCGGCGCCATTGATTCTGATCAAGTGGCTAACTCCAACAGAATTCCAGCAATGGAAAGAAAAATTAAAGGATTATATTATAATTGCGAGGAGAAGTATTTGTCGAACCACAAGTATGAAAAATAATCTATTGATTCTCTCCCAATTGGTTGGATCATAGGTGCGATGATTTACTTCACGGGCGAGGTCTCTGGTTCAAGTCTAGGATGGCCCATTTGCTCAAGGGAAAAGAATAGTAAAAGTAGGCAATTGTTTCTCTTAGAATACGATGATAGAGGACCACATATGGGAGGTGAATCATCACCAGAAGGAGAAATGGAGGTAGAGCCTGTGAAATACCTCACTAACCCTAACCCGAAAATCTATGTTGTAGGTCCAAAGACCCGAAGTCAAGGAAGAAGACAGCTGTGGACCCTCTCATTGAACCCATTGGGTCTGACCTAGAACCAATGGAAGTTGATAATGAAGATCCTATTATGGAAACCCTGAATGACTTTGATAGAAGGTGTAGCTTGAATGAAAATGGACTTGGGAGGTGGACATTGAGTACAATGTTGACACCTTCGGAAGGTCCTACACACAATTAGGTATGACCCTTTCTTTGGAAGAGGACCCAAGTGGAGTTTATGGCTTTAAAAGATGAAAATTCAGCATTTGACCAAAATGCACTGCCTTGGTCGATTGCCTTGGTTGCCCCACGAGACCAAGCCAAGCAACCAAAGCTGGTGCAAGACAGAATTGTCACTTTTAGGAAAATTCGGTTTTCGGAGCCTTATATATTCAAACTTCGATCTAATTTGTATCACTTTGCCTCTTAGCTGTTGGAGAATGTGAGAAGAACCCTAGAGCTTCCTCCTCATGGCCAAGGTTGATTCCAAGCGTTCGTGTGAGATTCCTCCATTGAATCATCTTCTATAAGGTTAGTATTCGATTCTATTATCTATCGATATATTCTCTCTACTATTTTAACCCATTGATTTGATTGTGAGCAAGGTCAATGTAATGACCTAATCTCAGATCCTCATAGTCTTAGAGTGTATCCCATTCACTCTTTTCTTTTCATGGAAGACATAGTGTGATTTCAGTGTTTAACCTAGCATGATAACCATGATCTATTCTACTTGTGTTGTTTGATTTCTAATCTATGTTAGATCTATTCCTAGGTTGTTTTCTAATTATGATCTTTTGATTTCTGATCTCTAGAGTGAATCTCCATTCACTCTAGTCTTTTTGTGAGAATCCGTAGATCAAACCTATTAGGTGATTTATTAGATCTTCACTCCAATGACCATGTTTGATGTTTAGATCTTCATAGATAGTCTCCTTATGTTATTTCAGAATTTTCCTATTAATTTTGGAGTGTTCTGATGTCGAACGATGAGTTTCTGACCAAACTTGGAGTTTTTTGTCAGTACAATGCAGGCTTGGTCGCTTGCCTTGGTTCCTTGGTGGCCCCAAACAACCAAGCCCAAGCGACCAAGGGAGCCAGGACAGCAACCTTGCTCTGTTTTGTCTCCATTTCGTCTCCAATCATTAGGGTTTGTTCCTTATGTTCTATACTTGTTTGTTTAGGGTTGTTTTGGTGATTTTGGACTTACCCTCTAACCTCTTTCTTCAGAGTTCACGAATTGATATAAGGTGAGTATGTTCACTCACAATTGACATCCTTACATTCTATACTATGTTGGATCTTGTATGCATGTGATAGCTACTATCTTAGAATTCTTTTCTATATTGTTTTACTTCTGTAATTCTAGAATATGTTTCATTATGTTAATTTGCATACTTGTATCATTATGATTGGATGGAATGGATTGTGATGTGATATATGGAATCATATTGTGATGTGTTTGCCTAGGTTGTAATTGTGGAATGGGGGAATGCCCTTTTGGCATTTCTGTCATTGGACACCAGTAGAGGTGGTATGGAACGCATTCCTATGGTGCCCTTTGGCGCTTTTCGTAACTATTGGTTGACATACCTAGGTTTTGTCTATGAATGTTTGGCTAGGAAATCCTATCATATTTGACCCTATCGGAAGGGGTATTGAGGCCGAGTGACCGGTGGCAAGAATGGGGATTTGTGACCGCTCAAGACCGGTAGCCAACCCGTAAGAGGACACAAATCACATTGTGGGGGTCATTCATTGGTAGGGACACACATAATAAACCAAGGTTTGTGGGCGCCCAAGAGTGCGAGAAGCATAAGGGGACACGAGAGCTTCCGTTTATTATATGTGGATGACCAATAGGGTTAAGAATCTACGTAGCTGAGAAGGAGACGATGACTCTAGGGAGGGAGGTACCGGAATGGGACTGCCTAGGCACGGAAGGGAGGCTATCATATTGGAACGGATTGTCTAGTGCACGGAAAGGAGGTATCTAACTCTGAGTAGATGTGACTCAGTAAATGACTTACATTGGGCTAGGTATAACATTAACATGTGCCATTACTCATACCAATGGTGGAGTTAGCGAGGGGTGACTTAAACCCCAACCATAGAAAGTCTGAGAAGGATGCCCTGACCCAACTACTGCGAAGAACCCAAGATACCAAGAAGGTTGAGGGAAGAGTGATTGAGACTACCTAGAGGAGTATGGTGATTTATCTTAATGCGTGTCTGCCATTAGAGACTAGAATCTATAGAGTTAGAGGCATACTTGCATCATTGTTTCACATCATTTGCATTCATACCTTGTTCTTGTTCTTAAAATTGTGATAATTGTTAATTGTCATTGAACTGCTTGCTTAATTTTTTTGAGCTCACCCTTAGGGGAACATGTTTTCTTTAGATTGTTGTAGGTACAGGTGATTGCAAGATCCCAAACTATGAGGCTACGATGTGTGACTCATATGGTTTTCAAGATACTGGCGATTACGAACATCACGGTGAAGCATACCCGTGTGATGACGGAGCGTACTAGAATTAGCCAGATCTTGAAGCTTGAGTGTCCCATGCTGGAGTCAGTGACATATGAGTCTAGATGTTGTTTGATGGACATAGATACTCATTACGTTTAGTTTTAGAACAATTTTTAGTTTTCTTTATTAATTTTAGTTGTAATACTCTAGAGATTCAATCTACCTTCCGCATTGATTTTAGAGTTTATTTCCGCTATACTCTATACTCTGATTTTGTTTTATTCCGCACTCTAATATTCTTTTGTGATCCTTCTGAGATCCATACTTGATTGTTTCTTAATTTACTTTAATACAATGATTTGTTCTTGCTCTTGATTATATTATTGTGCTATGTGGGTATATGATTGCCCTAAACTTGATCTCATGGGTTGGTTACCGATCTATAGATCTCGGGTAAGGGCTAAAGGCATTCCTCTCGAATTATCACCATAGTTGGGGTTTAGGTCACCACTCGCTCACCACACCATTGGCTGAATACTAGTATGTGTTAGGGATGTACCTGGCATAACGCAAGTCAACTACTTAGTCACATCAACCTAGGTTCCAATACCTCCCCTCATGCATCTCACACTCTTGGTTCAATATCCTCCCCTACTAGAGTCAACGTATCCAATGAGTGAAACCCCACCTAACCCTAACCTGAGGACCCGGTTTGTTTTGGATGAAGAAGTGATTTGATTCATGTTTGACTTGGAAGATGGACCTTGAGTTCAGTGTTGATATCTTTGGAAGGACCTATGAAGTTAGATTTGACCTTTCCCTAAGTTGGTTGAGGACCCAAGTGTTGGTTTTGACCCTAGAGATCTAAAATTCAGCAAGTTGACAAAGGGGGACTACTTGGTCAATCCTTCCTTGGTCGATACCATCGACCAAGCACCAGCAACCAAAGCAGCTCTAGAAATAGAATTGTTTTAATTTTGGAAGTTTTGGATTCTGGATCTCTATATATATGCAACCTCGGTCTAAATCTAAATATTTTGCCTCTTAACTGTTGGAAAATGTGGGAAGAACCCTAGAGCCTCCTCCTTAAGCCAAGGAAGATCCCCAAGCATTCAACCAAGGTTCTTACTTTGATTTCTATACTACAAGGTAAGTTTTCAATCTTATTCTTCTCTGATCTGTTCTCTCTACTGTATCCTTTTGTTGTTTTGATTGTGAGGAAGTATTAGACTACTATAATGACCCAACCTCTGGTCTTCTTAGTCTTAGAGTGAATCCCCATTCACTCTATGTTTTCCTTGAAGTCATATGGTGATTTTCTATGTTTTTGACCTAGCATTGATGACATGATTTACTCTTACTGTAGTTTCCTATTCTAATCTATGTTAGATTTGTTTCTAAGTTGTTTTCTATGCACGATCTACTATTTCTATCCTTTTGAATGAATCCCCATTCATTCTAGCCTTTCCGTGTGAATCTGCGGTCTCCGTGGTTTTAGCCTAATTGGTATTGTATTAGAATTCTTTTCCGATGGCCTTGTTTGATGTTTAGACCATCATAGATAGTCTTAGTATGTTGATTTAGAGTTTTCCTGTTAATTTCGGAGTGTTCCAATGTGTTTCGAATAGTTTCCGACCAAAGTTGAGGTTTATGTTCGTACACTTTTGTTTGGTCAATCCTGCTTGGTCAATACCATCGACCAAGGGACCATGGACCAAGCATGTTGCTGACAACAGATTTCCCTATTTTGTCTCCATTTCGTCTCTGATCTTTTGGATTTGTTTCTTATATTCTATACATGTTTCTTTAAGGTTGTTTAGGTGATTTTGGAATTGTTCCCTGATCTCTCACTTGAAGGTTATAAAGTTGGATTCAAGGTGAGTACGTTCACTCACAATATGCATATTTACATGCCTTAATATGTTATGACTTAAATGCATGAGTTAGCTACTGTGGTTTCACTTTCTTTACATTATATTACTTCGATAATTACAGTAGGTTATTCATGTTGTGATCTACATACTGAAATTGATTATGAATGATGTGAATGTGAATTGGACTTGATTGTAATATGTATGGAATCATGATGTAATATGATTGCCTAGGTTGTGGTTGTGGAATGGGGAATGCCCCTTTGGGGTTTCTGTCTTTGGACACCAGTAGAGGTGCTATGTCACACCCCACCCGTCGGTCTCGGTTACCCGCCCGACAACCTGTGGGTGCGATCCAAGGTTTTAGTCTATCAACAATATTTAAAACAAATAAAGATAATCAAGAGAAAAGACTATTCAATAACTGAATTAAATGAATTACAGGAGTCCAAAATACTCCAATCTCAATAAATAAAGGAAAGAAATAATGAATAAAATGGATAAAGGTATCAGCGGAAGTAAACAAAAAGGTTATATCAATTTCTTCCCAGTTTCCTTTTCTAAATCTAAAAATGTTTTTCATGGATCTCAAGGTAAGGTGTTCTCCAATTCAACTCTATTCGCCGAGCGAACTTTCTGACCACCCTCCGCCTTTGATCATCAATAGGTGCGATAAGCGCACTCCATGCAGCTACAGGAGCTCCGCACATGCTATTTCCATCTCCCACTGACGGTGCCACATCTTCTTCATACGGGATGGTTCCTTCATAGGAAACTAGTCCATCTTCCTGTAAAGTTCCTTCTTCTGTGCAGGCTAATAAACAATACAAAATAAAGGCGTGAGTTCTAAAGAACTCAGTAAGAAACAATCAACATCCCATCAAAATATCCAATAATGCCAAGATACATGAATAATATAAGTGAATGCAAAACAGGAATGATACTATGATTTCTAACTATGCAGGTCTCTAATAGTTGACATGCTTTAAGTTATTGTGAAATCCAGCCCAAACCTAGCCAGGGCACCCTATATGTTTTGGGTAATGAAGGGTTAGTTTAAATGTTACACCTTAAGGTTGGACCTTGATTTGATCTTAGCTTGTTTCTTGTAGTCCCTTTTGGTTGATGATTTGGTGTCGGAACCCAAGCCCATGGACATTGTCGATGATGCCTCTCACTTGAGAGCATTGTCAGTGTTAGTTTTGATCTGCGCACCGAAGAGGGGTGAATTAGTTGAAATACCTAATGAACTCATGTGCTCAATCCAAAGGTATTTCCCAAAACTATACTTCTTGATGTACTTGTAGGAGAAAACCCCACTCAATTTGACTCCATATAACCTTCCAAATCCTTGTCCGAAGTTGCTGAACTATGTCTGGCAAATACTGCTTGCGCATCGAAGAAGATGAGCCTAGTTGGTGGACCTAATGAACTCCCATGCTTTATCTGAAAGTATTTCTAGAAACTAGACTTCTTGATTGACTCGTAGAAGAAAACCTCACTCAATTTGACCCTGTATAGCCCTCTGAATCCCTGTTTGAACCTTGCTGTCCTGATTGGTCGACTCATTGGTCGAATGGACCAGTAGACCAATCCAATCGACCAATGAGTTTTGTTTTTGCTAATTAGGTCGTGGCTGCTCTATTTAAGTCCAAATCTTGGGATTACTTCGCCTCCTATGCCTCCTAAGCTTCTGGAACGAGTTAGAACCCTAATCTAATCAATTCCCTTGCATTCCTTGGTGATCTCTCACAAGACTTGAAGAAATCTTCATCCTCCTGCAGCAAAGGTATTTGTATACTCACTCTTTCTTCTATCTCTGATTTTTTTTCTTTAATTATGTTCTTAGATGAGATCAGGAAGAAGATGATGCACTCTTGCAACCATCCATTCCATGATCTCATCTTGTTCTTTGAGATCTATGATCATCATCATGATCTCAACCCCACCAGGTTGAATTCTTGAAACCCTAATCTTGAAACCCTAACTTTTGAAACCCTAGCCTTGTGTGATCATCTGGAGAACCTTTGGTAAGCTCCCATGTGAGGGAAACCTCATGGGTCATATTTATGTTAATCTAAATTTGACCTTCTATGATTTTCTTGTTTTAATTGGCCAATCATTAATTCCCTTACATTTTGTGATCTCAACCTTTTCCTGTGAGCCAAAAAAGGGGTGAAACCCTAACTTCTTGGATCAAACCAAGAACCCTTAGTTTGATCTTGTTAACCTCCAATCAATGTGTTTCCCTTACTAGAATTGTAACCTATCAATCTTTAATTCTTTATCCTTGATCATACTATATTTTCTTCATGATCCATGTTTAACCTAATTAGGATTTCTAAATTATTCTTTCTTCGTTCTTGTTCTTGATTGAGATCAGGAAGAAGATGCTGCAATCTTGCAACCATCTATTCCATGATCTCATTCCATTCTTTGAGATCTATGATCATCGTCATGATCTCAACCCTAGCCAAAAGGGAGAGATTTTGAGGGGAAGTTCTTGGGTAACCCTCATGAGAGGTTAACCAATTTGGGAACCCTTTTATTTCTGTTAATTCATTGGACCCTCCCCAAAACCTTTCTTGATTGTAAATTCTTTGCCCTAGGGTGAATCTTTATTCTCCCTAGTCTTTCCGTGGGATACACGGATCCTTGTTAGTAAATCCCTAATCGTATGATTAGAATTTCTTTCCTTTCACTTTAATTGAGAGCCTTATTTTCTCTCATTGGTAGACCCTTCCTAATTCCATTCTTGATTTTGAAATACTAATGAGATGTTCCTTTATCTATCTTGGGTTGTTTTTGTGAGAGTTAATTATGGGTAACTCTCATGGGAGGTAACCAACTCTTATGAGAAGTAACCATATCTGAGACCCTAATGTTCTTTTATCTGTTGGAAACTTCCCAACACCTTTTCTGATTGTGCATTCTTTGTTTCTCTTTCCCTAGGGTGAATCTTGATTACCCTAGCCTTTCCATGAGAGCCATCGGTTATGTATGATGAAACCCTAACCCCTTTGTTATAGACCTTTTGAGATTGATTTTCGGACTAAGATCTCCCCCATGTCTTCATTAGGGTTAGGTTGTACTTGGTCATCAACCTCATGGGCAATGTTTTTATTAACCTAAACTAGATTTCCTATGATTTCTTGTTATTTTCTTGATAACAATCATTCCCTCTCTTTCCGTGATCATAACCTTTTCATGAGAGCAATAAAGGTTGAAACCCTAGTTTTTTGAGTCAAATCAAGAACCCATAGTTTGACCATGATTTGATGATTTTATCTTCCCATATGATTCTAATACATCCTAGGAAGTTCCTCTTCGAATTTCAGATCAATCTGACTTCAAACGAAGAAGTTATGACCAAAACAGTTTCTGAATTTCCGTACTGACTCGATTGGTCGACTGGGTCAGTAGACCAAGGCACTCGACCAATGAAGTCAGTAGCTTCAATTTTTTCTTAGTTTGATTCGTTTGCTCTCTGATCTTTTAGGCATCTTTCCTAATGTTAGATCTATGATTGTTAGGGGTTTATTTGCTAAGTTTAGAGCCTCTCTCTTTGATCATTGGATTATCTTCGGCGATAATCAATGTAAGGACAGTTATTTCCTTAATTACATAGATCACATGCTCTCTGGTTTCTACCTTATGAAACTATGAGTTTACCTACTGTTGTTATACTTTATATTTTTGATTTTCTACTGTGAGAATAGTAGCACTTGCTTATGTTTCTTTTATTATTTATCTTATATGAATTGCTTATTTCTATATTATTTAAATGATTAGATCATGATTTTATATTCTCTTTTATATGATGAAGTGTTGACTGTATATGTCATGACTGATCTGAATGTGTTTGATTAGGTATGGTTTGGGATTGAGAGGTGTCCTTTTGACACTTCTGTCCTTGGACATTATCTGAAATAGTATGGGATGTTTCCGGGGTTGCCCATCGACGCTTTCCCGAATCATTGATTGTCATACCTAGGGCTGTCTAGCAGTGTCTGGCTAGGATGTCCCCGTTATATCAGACCCGATTCGGAAGGGCATTGAGACCGAACAACCCGTGGCAGCAATGGGGATTCACGGGCACTCAAGACCGGTGAGTTATATCCGTGAGAGGACGGGAATCACATTGTGGGGGCCATTTATTGGAGGGTTGCATATGGTTGGACTTGGGCTCATGGGCGCTCGAGACCGGTGTGTTATATCCGTGAGAGGACATGAGAGCTTCCTGTTTACCATATGTGGATAACCAATAAGGTTGATGAGTCTGGTGAGTAATATCCGTGACTCTAGTGGAAAGGATACCGAAAAGGATCCCGAGAGGGGAGGAATGGAAGTATCTGGACCTGACTTGATGTAACTGACTAGATGACTTGCATTGGGCTAGGCTTTTCCCTGACATGCGCCGGTACTTATGCCAAATGGTTGTGATAGAGTGTGTTGACTTAACCCCCTACCATGGTTTGTCCGAGAGGGATGCCCGGACCCACTACCAATAGGAGCCGTATGCGTGACCTACCCAAAGAAGTATGGTGCTATGACTTAAAGCATGTCTGCCATAGAGACCAACATACATAGAGTTTAGATGCATACATACATTACTTGTTTCATATTGCATTGCATCTTGTTATGGTTTGCTTCCATGTTATTTATGTTGTTATGGATTAACTTGCCTTACTGAGTTTCTTTTGAAACTCATTCCTTTTTTTTGTACAATATGTTGTTAGACTTCTCTACAGGTTCGGATTTCTTTGACGGTCCATATAAGGAAGCGCAAGGTGAAGAAGATGAAGACTGAAGGAGAAGAAGAGCTGACTGAAGATGTGGATTAGATTTCTTTTGTTCCTTCTAGACTTATCTTTTACTTTACTTGTATTAGCTTAGAGCTTTATTTAAATTTCGATCTACCTTCCGCATGTGTTTGTAGGGTATATTTCCGCTATACTCTACAACTGTCTTTTGATTTGGTATCTTGTTATTCCGCACTCTGATATTCTATAGTGATCCTTCTGAGATCCTTTCTTGACTTTTATTATAAATTACTTGAACATTATGATTTGTTCTTGCTTTTGATTATGTTATTGTGCGAAATGGATATGATTGTTCCTAAACTTGATCTTTAGGGCTATGGATCACACTCTCGGGTATGCCAGTTAGGGTACCGGCTGGGAGGATGTGACAGTTATACACCAGCCCTCCTCTGGGTAAGTCTCATCACTTTGATCTGGCAAGGACTAGCTACCTCTGTAGGGATCCTGGGAAAAAGGGAAAGTCCACACCTGCTCTCAATTCCATGGCTGGGGGTTAAGTCAACACTCTCTTACCACGACCGTTGGTAATGAGTACTGGCGCATATCGGGGTTTCTAATCCAATGCAAGGTCATATTGGTTACATGTCTACATGAAGTCCAGATACATCCCCTATGGCACCAACCAACTTGGTTCAGTATCCTTCGCAACCTAGGAGAGAGAATCCTCACGGACTGGATACCTCTGTTGGACTCCACTCCTTAACCCTATGGTCATCCACATATTATTGGGGCGGATGCTCTCATGATTCCTCACGACTCCCGGTCCGATCCTTGGACATCCATGAGCCCAACCCTAACATATGCAACCCTACCATTTATATGACTAACAGTGGACCACCAAGTCACATCACTGTCATCACGGGTCACTCGGTTTCAATCCCCCTACCGAAAGGGTAGTAGCATGTGGGGTACCTAACCATGCAATCTAGACTCTACCTAAATAATGCCATCAAATAGTAAAGACAAGTCTTTGGAGACATCAGCAGGCATGTGTCCCATTCCACAGCCTCCTGATATCCCTAGCCAAGATATCCCAAAATAGATACCTCATCTCTCAGAACCATATACCAACTACCATCAATCCATAACATCCATAATCAATACAATATGTATATAAGTAAGACAAACAACAGTAAAGTAATATGATTTCTATATAAAACATATAAACAGTAGCATATATAAAGAAATATGATTTCAAATATACACTAGATTAACATATTATAAGTCTATTCAAGAGATAGGATGAATTGTCCTTGCCTGCATATAATAAGATTGTCCGTAAAATGAAATCCGATAACAATTATATGACTTTTCTTTCAAACAGTGGTTACCTATATACAGGGTTATAGTAACATATAAGTTAAATGAATCAATTTGAATCAGAACCAAAAACCATTCGGTCTCTGTTTACCGGCCGGTCGCTTGGGCCGGTTGCTTAGGTTGAGCGACCGCCACTAGTGACCGCCCCAAAAACAGTGAGTTTCAATCCGGAACTCAGGCTTCTGATTACTCAATTTCAATCCGGATTTCGAGTAATCTTGACCTAAGTCTCGAATCAAACAATCTCTAAGCCAAAAGGGTGAGGGAAAACTAACTATTACCATCAATAGATTACCCATAACCCTCCCCTTGACTGGATTAACCTTCTTACGGAAACAGGGTTTCGTTTACGGTTATTCCATCTCAAGTAGATTAAAAAGAGAGTTAAAAATATCCAAGGGGGTAATCACAAAGACGAGGGAAAAAGGGTTTATACTAATTTAACGGACAAAGAGAGTAAAGAATAAAGGATTAATTCAATACCTCACGCCAGAGAGTCAGAGAAGGAAAGAACTGATCTTCCAAGTCACTGCCAACACTCCAGAGACTCTTTCGGATCTTCCCCGCAGCCGTCTAACCTCCCAAATAAGCAACCATGAATAAAGTATTCGTTAATTAGACGAAGATTGCCTTTTATAGAAGTCAGGGGGCAAAATAGGGCAAAATCCCCGAAAACAGACCGGGCGGTTGCTCCAAGCGGTCGCTTGGTTTGATCGACCGCCACTAGTAACTGCCCCCATGTAATTTGCCATACAAGGGTGCTTTTGCTAGGGGGTTGATACCCAAGGCCAACCTAGCCCTAAAGAAGAGATGGGGGAGATCTTACCTTCATTCCAGACATCTCTGAACAACACCTGACTTTCAGAATTCCAAAATCCAACCAAGGCAGGCTCTTCAGATAAAGGATCCAGATCCATGGGTCCAGGGTATGGATCATGGGCTTCAATCTGGACACTCCACAAGTTCACCCGACTAGACCTTCGGGTTCTCGGACCTAGAATACGGATCTCGGGTTAGAAATATGGGGGTTGTTACATGCTATGGGACGCATTCCTATGGTGTCCCTTGGCGCTTTCCTTGACTACTGATTGACATACCTAGGATTGGTCTAGAAGTGTTTGGCTAGGGAAACCCCTATCATATTTGACCCTATCAGAAGGGGAATTGAGACCGAGTGACCCATGGTAGCAATGGGGATTTGTGGGCGCTCAAGACCGGTAACCAACCCGTGAGAGGACATGAATCACATTGTGGGGGCCATTCATTGGTAAGGTTGCATGTGGTAGACTTGGGCTTGTGTGCGCTTGAGATTGCGGAAGCATGAGAGGACACGAGAGCTTCCCATTTACTATGTGTGGATGACTAATAGGGTTAAGAGTCTACGTAGCCGGGAAGGAGACGGTGACTCTAGGGGGAAGAATACCGAAAAGGATCGCGAGAAGCGAGGAATGGAAGTATATAACCGTAAGTAGATGTGACTCAGTAGATGACTTGCATTGGGCTAAGATTGACCCTGACATGCGCCAATACTCAGATCAATGGTGGTGAGCGATAGTGCTGACTTAAACCCCAGCCATGAAATGTCCAGGAAGGATGCTTTGACCCAATTACCAATGGAGAACCCAAAAGACTAGGAAGGTTGAGGGAGAGTGATTTGAGACCTACCTAGAGGAGTATGGTGGTATGACTTAAAGCATGTCTGCCAATAGAGACCAGCATATATAGAGTTAGAAGCATCCTTGCATTCATTGTCTCATATCATTGCATGTATGTTTGCTTGGGACTGTGTGTGAATGTTTATTGTGATTGAACTACTTGCTAAGTTCTTTTGAGCTTATCTTTCGGGGGATATGTTTTTAGATGCTTTCACAGGAACGGAAGAGAATTGGTGCTTCGGTACGGAGGACCCTTCCCTACATGTTATAGCTTTGAAAATCAATGGTATGATCAGTGGTACGACCAGTACACAGGGTTGGACCACACTGACGGCTCCTATTGATGGTAGCCGGCATCGTCTTATTTGCCGATGTGATCGTGAACTAGAAGCTGATTTGAAGTTACAAGAGCACAATCCTAAGGTGAAGAAGATGAAGACTGAAGAAGAAGAAGAAGAAGAAGAAGAAGAGCCGATAGAAGATTTTGATTAGTTTACTCTTGTTCTTCTGGACTTTTATTTCGAATTGTAATAGCTTTAGACTATGCTTTAGATTTCCGATCTACCTTCCGCTTTTGTTGTAGGGTATATTTCCACTTTACACTATAGCTATCTTTTGATTGGTATCTTTTATTCCGCACTCTGATATTCTTTTGTGATCCTCTCTTGATTGTTATTCTTAAGTTACTTGAATACAATAATTTGTTCTTGCTTTTGATTATGTTATTGTGTTATGTGGATATGATCGCCCTAAACTTGATCTTTGGGGTTGTGGATCACACCTCCGGGTATTCCAGATAAGGTACTGGTTCAATGGATGTGATAGAATGGTATCAGAGCCCAAAGTTTTCGGACAATCATAACCCCAAAACACAGTAATGAAGCATCCTTGAGTCATAGATCCAAGAGTGACTCAATCTTCTTAGATGTGAATAATAGAAAATCTTGGACTAGAAACTTGAATTAATGAAGCATAATACACCAAATTTGAATAATGCACAATAACCATATTTACGAGTCATAAGTTATAGTGTATGTGTGTTGAGTTAAGAGTCGTACTTGAGTTGTAGTTATGAGTTATAGTTGAGTTGTAGTTATGAGTCATAGTTATAAGTTATAAGTTATAGATTATGTGTTGAAGAGTCGAGTCATGAGTTAAGAGTTGTCCTTATGGGTTACAGTTATGAGTTGAATCATGAGTTAAGAGTTGTTGTATGAGTCTTCATTGAGAGTTGTCGTTATAAGTTGTTGTGAGTAATAGTCATGAGTGGTCATGATGAGTTATGAGTTATGAGCCATAAGCCAAACGTTGAACAATTATTAATACAATAAAGGAAATGCATAATATACAATAACACAAGTGAAATAAACTAAACTTCATTAATCTTAGGAAATTTTACAAGTCTGAAAGTTAATACATCTGAGTAAGCATAAAAGGAAAATCCTAGCACTGTCTATTTAGGTAATTGACTCCGACAATCAGTCTGATCTCTCCTAGCTCTAAACTCCTCCTCCAGTCATGTCAATCTATCTCCTAGAGTATACATGTAGGCCTCCATCCTCTCGAGTGTGGAAGAAATCGATGACAACTGAGAAGCCACACCTGGAGCCTCAGAAGTCGTATATGATGGACCTTCAATCTCAAAGAAGCGTGGTATAGGAATCTCCTTGTGTCTTGGGAATATCCTCATGCCTCTGAACCTCCTCATCTGTTTGATGACCCCCATCGACATCATCTTGATCCTGTGCCTCATCATGAGCTTGAACCTCATCCTCATCATCATCACCCTCATCGTCATCATCATCCTTATCCTCATCGTCATCATCCTCTGATCTAACTGCATCGCGAAGCCTCATCTTCCCAAGCAACCAGGAACCGATGTCCTCTCCTATGTCCCGATGAAGCACCTTAGTACCCTCGAGATTGACATCAAAGTGCCGGAAGATGCATGTCAAGAGTTGATCGAAAGCTAAGTTCCTGACCCCAGGATACTCAACACGATCGATCATAACGTGTTGGATGATGTAGCCCAAGTCGATCTGATATCCCGTGTGTATGCTGTAGATGATCAAAGCCTCCAGATTGATACCTCGCTGTGATGCCCCGCTTTCAAAATGATGTTTTGCCCGATGATGCGAGTGATAACTCGAGCTGAAGGGAGCATCTGAGTGTCGCTCCATAGACTGTGAGATCATATATCATCCCAAAGAGTCACGCAAATCTCATGGAGCTCCAGTGGATGAAGAGCCTCTGTAATGTCTATGCCGACTGGGATCCACCAACAAGAATTTGGAACATGTGAAACTTTGAGAATGCGGGCTAGTACTCTTATGGAAAATCTAATCTCTGTCTCTCTGACCCGAAACTGAATGACTAGTCTGGTGCCCCCATGTGTATTGATCTTTGTACGGTAGGTCAGATTACTGTAAAAGTACCTGACTAGATCCAGGTAGACTGGGTAGTCTGTGGTGTGTAGATGAAGCCATCCCATAGCCTTTAGTCACTGCAGGATGTGGAAGGTCTGAAGATCGTTAGTAATGACCAACAGCCCGTACTCGATAGGTAAGTCTCTGAAGTAGTACTCATGAAGAAACTCAACCTCTGGAGTGGAAAAGAGATCCTCCTTGATAACTATCGGCCATGGAACATGTCCTCGACCCCTATCTGCTCATCGACCTCCCCTAGGCATAGTGAACCTTTCGAGACAAGAAAAAGTTTGCAATGGATTAGTTCATGGGCTTATTTGCACTAAAGAAGGGTATTTTGGTAAATTTTCAATTTTTTATATTTTGGCAAAAATGCGATTCCGACATACTAGCATGTGCATAATGCTTGGAATAACATGTTAGGATGGTTTATTTGAGAAATATCCATAAAAAACTTGACAATAAAATTCAGTAGGAAGAAGTGAAGAAACCCGCTTTTGGGTGAAGTTTTTTGAGTTTTGGAAATTCCGATTTTGGCCAAACGAAGTGTGTGAGCATCTTCCTCATATTGAATCAGTCGTGTAGGAAGTGATTTGGTGTCAAAATTTCATTTTATTTGGAAATGGTGAAAGTTTTTCGAAAGTTGGGTTTTTATATTGTGAATAGTGAAAAAAGTGTGCAAAGTAAGTTGAATGACGTATGATGACACCGTATTCCAGAGTACTCAGTGCCACCAGGGTCTTATGATGCATTGGTGAGTTAAGAGATTGAGATCCATGGTGACACATGTCCATGCATGGAGTGTTCGTATAGTGTTTGACTATTTTGACCGCCTTGTGGTTTTCTTTCAGGATGTAGTAGAGTTTGATTGGGAATGCATAACCTTGCTTATGGAGATTGAGTGCTTACCCTTTTCAAACCTTTTTGATAATATTTTAAGACTTCCGCTGTTATAACAATGAATTTAGATGTTTAACTCTGATAATACTTTGATATTTTAATCTTGGATGACTATAATAACTTATATTTAATGCATTTTAATTGCTTGCCTCTTTGATTAAGCTATAGTGTATATGTAATTATCGATTGGCCACGAAACTAGGTCTTGTAGTTATGGATCACCTTCATGGATATGTGGATAAGTCCGATACTGGTTGGGTGGGGTGTGACAGAAGAAGTCAACATGATGAAGAAACAAAAAAGAAAATTAGTTCAAGTGGCTCTAATACCATAAAAGACTTGTTCTCAATTGAAGCAATTGGCTTGATCATTCATGTAACATGTTGCAAATTTATATACAATAGTGGGAGTTTTCATTCCATGGGAGTCTCTACAGTACTTACATGAGATTGGGTTTGGTAGTTATTAACCAACTCAATGAAACGTGAAGCACTGGCTCTCTAAATCCAACCTTACCCAGTCTTCTAGAGTTTCACCTGACTCAAACCTCTCTTGATCCGTTCTACTTCATCTCACCTACCTTATAACCACTGTAGTCTCCAATAGAGTTAAAACTCTTTCTCTGCTGTATATAAAGAGAACCTGTAATGTAAAAGCAATCAAGTAAATTACTTCAACAATAGAAGCAAGTCTTTTATGGTATCCGAGCCACCTGGGCTAATTTTTTTTTCTCTATTTCTTCTCCATGTCGACTTCTTCCACTTCCGTTGTTCTCCATGGCTGCCAATCTACTGCAGCTCTTCAGTCTCCCTTAAATCCTCTATCCAACATCACCGATTTGGTTTCCATCAAACTTGTTCGCCAAAACTATCTCTTATGGCGTTCCCAATTTTTACCTATACTTCGTGCCACAAAGATGTATGGATATCTCGACAGATTGATTGCCCACCCAGCAGAGACGATTCCTCTTTCTTCTGATCCTGTTGTCCAAACAAGAAACCTAGCTTATGATGAATGGACTCTTGGTGATCAGCTTCTTCTCAGCTGGATCATTGCAACATTGACGGAACCTGTGCTGTCACAAGTTGTTGGCCTTCAGACATCTGCTGCTGTTTGGAAATCCCTTAAGCGATTATTTTCATCTCAGTCACGTGCTTGAATCATGCAATTGCGCTATCAGTTACAAACACTCAAGAAAGGATCTCTTTCTGTAGCAGATTATTTCAGCCGTATAAAGAGCATCACAGACTCTCTTGTTGTTGCCTCCCATGCTGTTCTTGACAATGACCTTGTTTTATATGTTCTTGGCGGACTTGGTGTTGGTTTTGAATCCTTCGTTACTGCTGTCATGACTAGAACAGATCCTGTATCCTCAGATGAACTTCTCAATCTTCTCATCAGCCATGAGTTACATCAGGCCCAATTTCATCCAATCTCTGAGCCCTCAACTATGGCTCTTCTTACCAACAAATCTGTCTCGTAGCATCCTCAAGGTCAACACTCTTATCATTCAAACAGTCGCCCCAATGAGATGTGAGCTGCACCTTCATTCAATCGTGGTCGTAATCGTGGCAGGGGGCGCACACACTCCCAAGGAAGTAGACCGCCTAATCAACTTAGTGGTCGAATTGTATGGCAATATGCAACACTCCAGGACATATTGCTATTGATTGTTACAATCGGTTGAACCTTGCATATCAAGGTCGTCAACCCTCTAAACAACTTGTTGCCTACAATGCTGAAGTTTCGACATGGTACCCAGATTCTGGCGCTACTCATCATATCACCAATGACTTATCCAATTTAAGTCTCCATTCTAACTACTCTAGTTCCGATACAGTAATGGTTGGTGATGGCACAGGTATGAAAATTTTACACAGTGATTCCCATTAGTTACCTAATTCTTTAAAGCTGCATAATATTTTGCATGTTCCAATCATTTCCAAAAATCTTTTATCTGTGTCTCAATTTAGTAAGGATAACAACTGTTTTTTTGAATTCTATCCTTCTTGTTTTCTTGTAAAGTATTTGAGCACAGGGAAGGTTCTACTTCAAGGGCCAACGCATAATGGTCTCTATAATGTTCGCTTACCCAATTCTCACTCAAAGCAACCACAATCTATCTCCAAGCCCGTTGTCTGCTTTGGTGAACGAGTTTCCTCCAACATTTGGCATCATCGTCTAGGCCATCCTGCACCACCAATACTTCGTCATGTTCTCCGCCATCACCGACTTCCTTGCACTTTGGCTTCACTTACTAAAATTTGTTCTTCTTGTCAATGTGGCAAGAGCAAGCAGTTAGCATTTTCTAGTTCAAATTTTGTTAGTAAGAAACCTTTTGATTTAATATTTATGGATGTTTGGGGTCCTGCTCCGGTTATTTTTGCCTATGGTTATCATTATTATTTACTCATTGTTGATCATTTTTCTAAATATACATGGCTATTTCCTTTATTTTCTAAGAATGAAGTTTCTTCAATTTTCTTGACTTTTGCGAAAATGGTTGAAATGCAATTTAATGCACGTATAAAGAATATTCAAACTGATTGTGGAACTGAGTTTGTAAATATCACCCTACGTCATTACCTTTAGTCTTATGGAATTTTACATCAACTTTCTTGTCCTCAGACTCCTCAACAGGTGGGTCAGGTTAAGCGCAAATATTGGCATGTGGTCGAAACTGGATTGGCTTTACTCTCTTATGCAGGAGCTCCTAAAGAATTATGGGTCAATGCTTTTCAAACTGTTGTTTACCAATTCAATCGGCTCCCATCTCGCACTACAAAAATGTGTACTCCTTATGAAATTCTTTTTGCAAGGTGTCCTGACTATTAATTTCAGCGAGTGTTTGGATGTGCTTCATATCCATATTTGCGGCCATATCACAGTGATAAATTGGACTATCGAAGTGCACAATGCATTTTTATTGGGTACAACTTAAATCATCATGGTTATCGATGCTATAATCCCACTAATGGCAAAATTTATACTTCACGGCATGTTGTATTTGATGAGCAGACATTCCCATTTCGCTCCAAGCAACAACCCCTAACATTGGCTACTAGAGAACTTGGGCTTAATCGGGTTCAACTTGGCACCACTTCAATCCCATCCCTTTGCCCCAACCCCACTCACCCTTTGTAGGTCCCTCTGCTGTTAATTTTTCAACCAATCATGCAGTACCTCCCAACTCTACAAATGCACCTAGTTCTACCCACATTCAATTTTCTAACACTATTCCCTCACCCACCATTGCTTCTGATCCAACCACAACCACCACCAACACCCACTCCATGATTACTTGGTCAAAGGATGGAACAAGGAAAGCCAAGGTGCTATGTGCTTCAAAGTATCCTCTTATAATGGCCTTGAATGCATCTGTACCGGTAGCACCAAGTTGTTTTTTAGAGGCAAATAAATCCCCAGATTGGCATCTTGCAATGTCCACAGAATTTGCTGCTCTTCTTCGTAATGGGACGTGGTCTCTTGTCCCACGAAAGCCAACATATAATGTGGTAGGGTGCAAATGGGTATATCGTGTCAAACAAAAATCTGATGGCACCATTGATTGATTCAAGGCACGCCTAGTGGCAAAGGGTTTTCATCAACAAGCTGGTGTTGATTATGATGATACATTCAGCTCTGTTGTCAAACCAACCACTGTTTGCACCGTCTTATCAATTGTAGTGAGCAACAATTGGCAAATTAATCAACTGGACATTACAAATGCTTTTCTCCACGGTGTCTTAGATGAAGAGGTATTTATGACCCAACCACAAGAATTCATTGATTCACAATACCCCAATCATGTATGCCACTTACACAAGGTGATTTATGGTCTCAAACAAGCACCATGTGCTTGGTTCCAACGGTTCACCACATTTCTCTTAGAGCTAGGATTTGATGCATCCACAGCAGACTCATCCTTGTTTGTTTACAATCAAGCCAATATTTGGATGTACCTTCTCCTCTATGTTGATGATATAATACTCAAAGGTAACTCATCTGCATCTATAGCATCTCTCCTCCACAACTTAGGGATTGAATTTTCTATGAAGAATCTTGGCAATATCCATTAATTTTTGGGAGTTTATGCAACACGTACCTCTACCAGTCTTCATCTCTTCAGTTAAAATATATTTCAGATATATTAACAAGAACAAAAATGACTCGAAGCAAAACCAATAGCTTCTCCTACGACTGTTGGTTCCAAGCTATCTGCCCATGATGGTGATCCCTATGATGATGTTACTCTTTATAGAAGCACACTTGGTGCTCTACAGTATTTGAGTCTCACACGGCCAGATATTACTTACTCGATTAATCAAGTATGCCAACATATGCACTCTTCACGCATTCCTCATTGGGATGAGGAAGGCTGTTAAACGGATACTCGCTATCTTAAAGGGACTATCAATCAAGGACTTCTAATCACCAAGGGCTTGTCCTTCCCCATTACTATATTCTGATGCCAATTGGGCGGGCGATGTTGATGATAGACGATCTATCACTGGATACTATATTTACTTAGGGACAAACCTAATATCTTGGGCAGCAAAGAAACAACCTGTCGTTCACACTCAAGTACAGAGTCTGAGTATTGTGCCCTTGCTGTCACTGCTGCCAAATTATCCTGGATTTGCCAATTTCTTAAGGATTTATGCATCTTCATCTGCGATGTACCACTCATTTGGTGTGATAATATAGGTTCTATCAGTCTTGCGGCCAATCCTTTTTTTCATGCACGGACAAAGCACATTGAAGTGGATTATCATTTTATTTGGGACCGTGTGACTCGCAAGGATTTGCAGGTGCAGGACGTTTCCACTCATGATCAAATTGCAGACTTATTCACCACAGGCTTAACTGCACCATGGTTCAAGAAGTTACGGGCCAAACTCAATGTGACAGATAGTCCCATCAGTTTGAGAGAGAGTATTAACCAACTCAATGAAATGTGAAGCACTGGGTCTCTAAATCCAACCTTACCCAGTCTTCTTGAGTTTCACCTTATCTCAACTATTGAGTTTCACCTGACTCAAACCTCTCTTGATCAGTTCTACATCATCTCACCTACCTTGTAACCACTATAGTCTCCAATAGAGTTAAAACTCTTTCTCTGCTGTATATAAAGAGAACCTGTAACGTGAAAGCAATCAAGTAAATTACTTCAACAACAGAAGCAAGTCATTTACTAGTTACATCATGAATTGGATAACGTGTTGGAACATGTATGTGTTACAATGTAGATTAGATAAAGTAGAACTGATCGAAAGAGATTTGGAACAGATGAAACTCAAGAAGACCAAGGAAGGTGGGACTTAAAGATTCAGTTCTTCATGTTTCGCTGAGTTGGTTAATATATAGACACCCTATTTTCCATGTTTCTCCTCTCAAACTGCATATTGGAGAAGCTCCTCACACTTCCATTCAGCCGCTACTCCTTCAACTTGAGCTACTCCCAGACACTCTTGCAAACTTGATCTACCAAGTGAGGAAGTCACATTATTTCACAGATTTTAGTTCAATGAGAAGGTTTACCAGTGGAAGATGCTTCGTGGGTAGATTTCTCTAGGTTGCAACACCAATTCCTTACCTTTACCCTAGAGGACAAGGTTTGTCTTCTAGAGGGTGACAATGATATGATCCATGCTGGAAGGAGAGGCGCCTCGATGGAAGGACACAGTGGATCTACATTAGACAGCACCGCAGAGCCATCACGACAATCTCAAAGGGTTGGAACGACCCATGCTTACCTGAAAGATATACCCGATACACTATAAGGAATTATAGTTGTTCATGCTTCATACTATGATTAGTTCCCAATGGTTGCCCCAATCATCATCAATCCCTAGGCATATCAGTTAATTCGATGAGGTATAAATTGGAGAAGAGAACCCTACTACGAAAATGAAGATATTTTGAATTTTGAAAGACACAATCTTCCCTAACATATTTTTGTGCCTCAATGCTCGCACCCTTTCCTTTTAATATATTATAATTAACTTTTTGATTTGTTACGAAATAAAATTTATTATTATTATTATTATTATTATTATTATTATTATTATTATTATTATTAGGGAAAAGCCCCCGACTGATTTATTACAAGATCCCCGATTTTGCAAATTACTAATCCGCCAACTTTGTATATAATTACAAGCCCCCGAAGTCCGAGTAGAGATGTGGCATCTCCATATTTTTAAAATCCCAAAATACCCTTTACTTATCTCTTTACTATTTACCCTTTGTCAAGTCGATAATACCCTTAATTAATTGTAGAGAAAAAATAATCATAACGTTTTACCTCAAAAAAATCACCAAAATAAAGAAATAATAATTGAATAAAATTAAAATAGAAACCGAAGAGGAGGGAAGATAGAATTCAACCAAATTGGAACCGAATATCACCTACGAATCCTCTCGGCAAGATTTTGTGGTTTCGCAATGGTGGGTTAGTAAAGCGGTTAAAAGTCTAAACTCCATGGGGAGGTGTACATTCGTTTCCAATAAAAAAGCACTAGCCCCCCCCAAAAAAAAAAAAAAAAAAAAAATTTGGGTCCTCCCTACGTATGTTAGAGGAGAAGGTGGGAAACCAAATCAAATTTGAATTTTGCCAATTTCTTTAATTCAAAATAAATAAGTTTAGTGAAGGTGGAAAACCAATATTTTTTTAATTCAAAATAAATGAAGTTAGGGTAAAATTGACATTTAATCTGGTTTTTATAAATGGGGTAGTATTGTCTTTTGATTTCTTAATTTTAATGAAGGACAAAGTGGACATTACATATTCAAACTTAACGCTACTTAACACCGTTATAAGGAAGGGGGGCAACAGTAATTTTGTAAAGAACAGGGTTTTATTAGTAATAAAATCAAAGTACAGGGGGGCAACAGTAATTATCCCTTATTATTATTATTATTTTTACATGTGGGTGGCAATAGGAAAGCTATGCCATTTAAATATAGGGTTACATTCCCTAGAAGAAGATAAGGTAGCTGACTAATATACAGGTCACCTTAAACCTCCACCATTCCTTACATCTGAAAGGTTGTTATCCGAGCCTCTTGGGTTGGAATTTCAAGTTTCGTTCTCTCCCAAGCGTCTTTGTTATTGAGGTTTTTTGTCACATCAGGTACTTCTCTTTTTTAGTTTTAGGCAAAAAGGGGCATGTGAATGATATGTTTAAACTTTAAACCAATACATCATCTTCAAGTGGGGACGGACTGATATCTATTCACTGATATGACCAAGGAGAAAATATAACTAAAAACATATCTTTTCCCCTTAAAAATAGCATCTGAAAAATCCATCTAATCCAGCCTGGAACCTTATTCAATATTGGATTATCTAAAATGGAGTTCACCTCACCAAGCTACAGTGTTCGATTTAGAATTTTTGAAGAAAGAGGGACATTTATAAATAAAATTAAAATCTATACAAATATGTTACATCCTATAATACATTTTCCTGTGAAAATCATCTTTAACCAATATATGGAGAGAGAGAGAGAGAGAGTGTGTCCGATGAATCCCGTATTTCACTTGTGTGTTTTGTGGGTCGGTAGTTATCAAATATCCTCATATTGTAACCACCTAATATTTGAATTTTCACAATTGTCCTTAGGCATATTTAAAATTTCCAACATCTCCCACTTGCACAAGAGCAAGTATCAATTTTTTTGTCACAGTGTGTCCTTGACACGCATGTATATCTCAAATATACACATTTTGATCTCTCTACTATGTAACCCCAAATACATAGAACAGTTGTGTCCTAGAAACCAACATCCACAAGTCATACTGGTAAATGGGTCGTGCGACCGGTGATATACCTGCACTCATGAGCCCAAACTAGAAACCTTCCCAAAAGGCCAAAATGACAGCATCACTCAAAGAAATACATTAAATAAGCATTAGTATACCACATTATTCTAGGTTTATTCAAACTCACCAAACAAAAGGTATCTCAATCCCTTTGAGAGATCACCTTCTTGTCTTTAAAATATTTGCTATTGTAACTAATACAACTAGTACCAGCAAACACTTTTAAGGTGTAGTTGAATCAAACATTTCTTTTTGCCCCAGACCATCACTACACTTGGGATTGACTCCTTTCCCGATATTTCCTCTTTAAGTCGAATCAATCATAACCATAGGTAACATCCCAAAGTAGCCACATCAACCCGTCGTTTCATGGCGTCGTCAAAAGTCACTAAGGACACTAATGGACCTAAAATCCAGGACTCACACTATGAAAGGAGTAGGGATCCATCCTCTCATTTCCAAGTCTTAAGTACATGTAGCGTGATATATGTGCTATGGTGGAGAATTTTATACAGAATAGGATGCATGTCTCTCCCAACACCATACAGGTCTTAGTCTAGTCGCACCACTTACTCCTAACCCGAGTTTCTTTATTGTCGCTACCCCAGCGCCACATAAAGTACTCTTACCTGGCTTCTATAGGCAACATGAATAGTGAGAACATTCATGTGGATTCTCTTCACCATATAGTATCTCATCTTGATTCAAAAATCAAAGCGACAACTTGATTATGAATCAATCTACAGAAGGTCATTCACAATCCGTCTCATCTCTGCTCGCTTCCAAAGAGCTAGAGGCAAATGCTCATGTGAGTGAGCTATTCTCATGCCTATTGACATATCATGTTTTATGCTAGAAGAACATAACCACACATAAAGTGAAAACAAAGGCTAGAATGAACTCATATTACTATAATAAGAAAGTTTCAGTACATAAATAAGTCACAATCTACGCAAACCCAAGGACTTTACATGAGAAATAAAGACATCCTTGGCTATAAGTTTGGTAAGAGGGTCAGCTACCATCTGACTAGTAGATATATGCTTAAGTACAAGTTTCTTCCTTGCTTCAGTGTCTTTGAAAAAATGATATCTCACTTGTATATGTTTGGTCTTCCCATGATACTTGGGGTCTAAGTATCAAAGAAGACAAGGGCAAACTCTTTGGATGTCAACAGAAATCCTATATGTCATAGGAATTTTCTCAACCATACAGTCTCCTGCACCGCAGTTGAGCATGCCACATACTTTGTTTCTATGGTCAAGAGTGCTATACAAATCTGCTTCTTACTACAGAACAAAATGGCATCTCCAATAAAGTATATCTAGAGGTTGATTTGCGCTCATTAATGTCTGAAGCCCAGTCGCCATCACCATAGCCAACCAATCGTAAATTCGATCATTGGTAACACAACATGTAGTTACTCGTTCCTCTGAGATATCTCAACATTCTTTTGATTGCTTTCCAGTGCTCTATGCTGCCTTTGATTGGTACCGACTAACCAAACACACTGCATAACAAATATCTGGCCTAGTACACATCATAGCGTACATAAGGCTACCCACAACGCTAGAAAATGGAACACTTTCCATTTTGGTTTTCTCCTCTAGAGTCTTAGGACCCATGTCAAGACTTAAATGCAAACCCTTCTCCACTAGAGTATCAATTGGATTGTAGTCGTGCATTTGGTATCTCTTTAAGAGATTGTCAATATCGGTCTCTTGAGATAAACCTAGTAATCTCTTTTGCCCATTTTTGACAATCTTGACACTAAGCACATACCTTGCTTCACCCATGTCTTTCATATCAAATATGGAGGACAATCATTTCTTAATGGTTTTCAATAACTCCTTGCTATTGCTATCCATGAGTATGTCATCTACATATAGTGTCAGAATGACAAATTACCATCGTATCTTTTAGTGTAGACATAGTGGTCTTCCTCAAGCATGGAAAAACCATTTCCATTATAGCTTGGTGGAAGTGTACATTCCACTGTCTAGATGCTTGCTTTAAGCCACATATGGGACTCTTGAGCTTGCATAATTTGCACTCTAGTCCCTTAGCTTCAAAGCCTTGAGGTTGATCCATATAGATCTCTTCCTCAAGTTCTCCATTGAGAAAATTAGTCTTTACATCCATCTAGTAATTCTCTACGTCCATCTGAACAACAATGGCTAATATGAGGCGGATGGGGGCAAACCTAACCACAAGGGAAAATGCTTTCTCATAATCAACACTCTCTCATTGGGTGTAGCCCTTAGCCACCAAATAATCCTTGAATCTCTGAATAGATCCATCCATCATTCTCTTGATCTTGAGAACCTACTTATTGTGAAATCTAGCCCTATCCTACCCCTGACCTTGACCTAGAACCCATGGAAGTTGATGATGGAGTTCCATACTTGGAAGTCTATGTTGATCTGGAAAGGAAGCTGCAGCTTGATGAAGGTGAGTCAAGTTGATGGACTTAATGTATAGTGAGACATGATTCGAAGGCATTTTTCTATACTAAGTAAGTCATATGTTGTGTTGGGAGAAGCCCATGAGGTTTGGATTTGAGTTGGGCCTCCAATTCCCTATTTGGGCTTTGCTGACCAGCTTGGTTGATTGGGCCAATCGACCAAGCAATTGACCAACAGGTCCAGTAATCCGAGAAAATCCTCTGTTTAGGGTTTTCACTTTCTATTTAAGTAAACTTCGTGTTTCTTAGTATCCTCTGCCTCCAAAACTCTCAGAGAACGTGGGAAGACTCTTTCAAAGCTCTCTTTGGTGATTTCGAAGGATCTTTCCGAGATCTGAAGCTTCTCATCTCCGATCTGTCAATCCAAGGTTAGTGATCTCTTCGGTGTTGTGATTTATTCTTCTATAATCTTATTATTGATTGAGACTATGAAGAAGATGCTGCATCCTTGCAACCATCTCTTCCATGATCTCCTTCTATTCTTAAGGGTTTATGATCATCATAGTGACCTTAACCCTAACCCTGATAAACTCTTCTTGAAACCCTAATTCTCTCTTTTTTATTCACTTTCTTAACATGATTGAATCTAATTTTCATGATGGAATTGTAAATGACTTCTGATTATCTTCTAGAACTAGATCTAATCTCCTTTAATCTTTCCCATGGATTCATAGTATATTTTTCATCGAATTTTAGGGTTTTCACCAAATTGGGGAATCATGATTTCAAATTGGAAGGTAGTGTTTTTAATCATGGTTAATGCCTAATCTATACTCCTTTAGTGTTAGAATGTTGTTCTAAAGGTTTCCTCCAAGTTTCATAGAGTTTTGAATCTCGTAGATTGAGTTTCGAATCAAAATTCATGTTTTGGCTTCGTACTGACTCAGTTGGTCAACTGGGTTAGTAGACCAATCAATCGACCAACCAATCGACCAAGCAAGTCAGTAGCTCTATTTTTTCGCTCGATTTGATTCGTTTTCTCTCCAATCTCTTAGGCCTCTTTCCTAATGTTGTATCTATAATTGTCTAGGGTTTATTTGCTAGGTTTGGAACCTCTCTCTTTGATCCTTGGATAGTCATCAACGCTATTTAAGGTAAGGACATTTATCTACATAATGACATAGATTGCGTGTATGTTAGTTTCTGATTTCGAAAACTCTTAGATTCGCTACTGTTATTGTACTTTCTAATTATAATGTACTGCTGTAAGTATAGTAGCACCTTACTTATGTTTTCTTTTTCATTATTCAAGTTTATACGCCTGCTTATTCATGTATGTTGTTCAATGAATTGATCATGCTTTTACATAGTCTTTTATATGATGATATGTCGGTTATGTATGATGTGACTGATCTGAGAATGTGTTTGAATAGGTATGATTTGGGATTGGGAAGTGTCCTTTCGACATTTCTGTCCTTGGACATCAGTGGAAATAGTATGGGATGTTTCCAATGATACCCTCTGACGCTTTCCCGAATTATTGGTTGTCATACCTAGGACTGTCTAGCAGTGTTTGGCTAGGATGTCCCCGTTATATCAGACTCGATTTGGAAGGGTATTGAGATCGAACAATCCGTAGTAGCAATGGGGATTCATGGGCACTCAAGACCGATAACCAACCCATGAGAGGACATGAATTACATTGTGGAGGCCATTTATTGGTAGGGTTGCAAATAGTAGACTTGGGCTCATGGGCGCTCAAGACTAGTAACCAACCCGTGAGAGGACATGAGAACTTCCCGTCTATTATTTGTGGATGACCAATAGGGTTGATGAGTCCGTAGTCAGGGACTATGCTGACTCTAGTGTGAAGGATACCGGAAAGGATCGCCAAGGGCGAGGAATGGACGTATTTGGATCTGAGTTGATATGACTAAGTAGATGACATGCATTGGGCTAGGCTTAACCTTGACATGCGCCAGTACTTAGACCAATGGTGATGTGAGAGAGCGGTGACCTATACCCCCAGCCATGGATTGTCCCGAGGGATGAAGGACCCACTACCAACAGGCGTTGTGTGATGAGACCCTCCTAAAGAAGTACGGTGCTATGACTTAAAGCATGTCTGCCTATAGAGATCAGCATACATAGAGTTAGATTCATACATTCATTGTCTGTTTCATATCGCATTGCATCATGTTATGTTCTGAAATCATGTTATTTATGTTGTTATGATTTAATTTGCCTTACTGAGTTCATTCGAACTCACTCCTTTTTGTGCAACCTCTTTTGTTAGATTCCTCTACAAGTACTGATTACTATGAAGACCAATATGAAGAAGCACCCGTTGAAGAAGCGTACTACACACAAAGTGCTGGCTACAATGAATATCACATTGATGATCCCATGTTTGGTCACGTTGCGTACTACGTCTAGACCTAATGTGGAGTGGGAACGTCTGAGTTGGATTGATGAAGTCCATTATGATGAAGACATTATCTATAGATTAGAAGACTCTTAGTCCTTTTGATTTTGATTCCTTTACGTTCTTAAAGAACATTTGTATTTCTTTTTAGACTTATGTGCTACATTTTCGCTGTAATTGTGGAGTGAGATTCTGCCTCACTCTACTCCTTTTTGATGTTTACATCTGGTATCATTTTTTTCACACTTTGATTATATTGTCATTCTTTTCCTTATTTGGATCACTTATTTATAATATTATACTTTGATTATATCTATTCATGATTATGTTATTGCCTATGTGGGAGGATGATTTCCTCGATACTTGATCTTCGGGGTTGTGGATCACACACTCGGGTATACCAGATAGGGTACCGGCTGGGTGGATGTGACACTTATTCCCAATTTCCTTTTGGCTCGACGGTAAGTCAACTAAGTCCCATACATGGTTAATTCTCATTGACTCCAACTCTTCCTCTATTGCTTTCAGTCATTCCTTGGAGCTCATTCCCACAAGAGTTTCTTGCATGCTCTTGGGTTCTTGCTCATCGACTAGAGTCATCTCAGTTGCTTCACAATCAGTCTCTTCAGGAACTACCATGTAGGCATCATCCTCTATGTTGAAACGTCGACAAGGAACTAACCCGCCCTCACAATGATGCAAGTGCATGTTAAATTGTTCATCCTCTAAGGAAGCTATCACATCTACACTCCCACTAGGATCTTTTGGATGACCCAGGTTCACTATCCAATAATCTAAGTCATTGGAGTGACAAGATCACTATCTTGTATTTCAAAGAATTCCAATAACTTTTTGTTAACTCCTGCAAGAGATGGAAAATCACATTCCAAGAATGTTGCATCCATAGACTCGAGTTCCATTCTCCTCTCTCTTCTAGCCCAATAAAGACATGGCCCTTTGAGTGTTCAGAATATCTCACAAAGATACACTTTCTTTCTCTGGGTCCAAGCTTCCCATATTGGTGAGAGGTAGAGTGAATATATGCTGCACAACCCTATGCGCGCATGTGACTCGAATATGGCCTCCTTCCGATCCATGACTCATATAGGGTGGAAGGAGCCAATTTAGTTGGAACTCCATTAAGGTATAAGCTGCAGTTAGAAAAGCATCTCCCTAAAAAGAGATGGGTTGGTTTGCCTGCGCCATCATAGATCTCACCATGTCTAGCTACGTTTTGTTCTTCCTCTCAACAACCCCATTTTGCTGTGGAGTCCCTAGAACAGTAAGTTGCTTAGATATCCCCTATTCATCACACAACTCTTTGAACATATTGGAGAGATACTGTCGACCTCTAACCGTTTTAAGAATTTTAATTATTTTATCTAACTGATTCTCAACTAAGCTCATGAAGTTCTTAAAACATTCCAGAGCTTCAGACCTATGAGAAATTAGATAAGTATAACCACACTGCCATAATAATCTATAAATGTGATGAAATAGGTTTGTCCTTTCCTAGTATGTACATTCATGGGTCCAAAAACATCTGAATGGATAAGTTCTAGGGGAAGAGAGGCTCTCAAAGCCTTTTTTTTATTTTTTATTTTTTTAAGGGTTTTCTAGTTGCTTTTCTTGCTAGACATGATTCACAGGTTAGCAATTCAAATAATGAACCTTGGCCCAAGAGGCCTTCCCTTTCCAACATGTTCATCCTTTCTAGGCTAATATGCCCTAGTCTAGCATGCCACATAATAGAATCAATACATAGTATTTTGGCACACAAAAGCACTACTAGAATTAGATAAATTATCAATTGTATCAAATACAAGAAAACGATTTTGGAGATAACCATTACCATAAACTATATCACCTAGATACAAAACTATAGAATTGTTATCAAATACAACTTTGAAACTATGTCTCATAAGAAAAATAACAGAAACAAGATTTTGCCGAGTATTTGGAGCATACAACACATCATTGAGTAATAGCATATGGCCACCCCGCAAAACTAATTTGCACATTCCAACACCATGGACCTCCACACTCGAGTTGTTCTCCATTGTTATTCTTCTGCTTCCTCTTGGAATATGGTGGTATTCCACGAAGCTCGAACGTTCCCTTATTATGTATTCTGTTGTACCTCTTGCTTGGTGCATTCATGAGCAAAGTGACCAGGCATCCAGCAATTGAAGCAAATTGCAGGCAATTTCTTTTTGCCACCTCTGGTCCCCTTGGAACGCTTGGGGCCATTATTGTTTTCGTTTCCACCCTTATCACCTTGCTTGAAATGTTAAGGTTGAGCCTTATCCTTCTTGTGCTTAAAGCCTGCACCCTTATTGGTGCTTGCTTCAGTAGCAAATACCTCAGTTGGAGGGGCATCAGCCACTATTTGGTCCTCCTCTAGCTCAAGGTGCTTGGCAGCTTAATTGAATGTCTTGAATTCATCAGCATGTGTCAAGAAAATCTTAATGTGCTTCCAAGACTTGGCAATGACCTAATGACTGCAGAGACTTGCTCCTCATCAGTCTTTTGGCGCCTATATGCGCTCAACTGACTTATCATGTTGAACATGAAGGTTATGTGCTGATTCATGGTATGACCCTATCACATCTTATAACCATAGAAATGAGTCCGAACTAGCGGCCTCTAGTGGTGGAAGTCCCTCCATAATGGAACTTCACTATCTCCCACAAAGACTTTGCAATTTGGTGCTTCTCAAATTGAAGCATTAGGTCATCCCTCATGGAGCTCAAGATGGTAATCCTAGCTACCCTGTCCTTCCTCTTCTAGGTCTCAAGGTCCTTGCAATGTTGTGCAATGGTACCTTTTTCAGGTGGGGTCATGGTCTGGTTTATGGTTTCTAGCATGTCTTGCTCTTCAAGGAGATATTGCACCTTTCGGTGCTAGAGGCCATAGTTCCTTTCATTAAGCTTATCTCCCTTGGTGAAGTCAGCAACGATGCTCTTAATTGCAGCCATATCAACAAGAGATAATGCATGCAAAAATGAGTTCAAAATTTCTACCATAAAACACAAGCAACAACAGAGTCACTTTAGCATGGTCAACCAACAGGATAAGCATTTGAACCAAGAAATGCCAACAAACATCCAATCAAACCCTCATGCAAATCCACGTAGAATTTATATACTAGTTTCATTTTGCAATAGAAGCATGATTCAATAATTAAATATTGTTTTACTACTCACAAAAGTAAAACACAAAGTCATGCACATGCTATGAGGTGGTTCACCCAGAACGCTTATACCCCAATAGCTTCCACTTAGCTCCATTAGGCTCTTAAAGCCCAAACATCACTCACAGTGTTGGCCTATAGGTGTCCAGCAAGTCGAAACACCTTCTGAACCAAATGGATTGTTAGACAGATTCTGAGATGGATCTCCGTCTGGGAGTCCGTTTTCCCTCTGTGACTAGACAGATTCTGAGATGGATTGTCATCTGGGAGTTTGTTTGCCCTCTATGACCAGACGGATTCTACGACGGATTGTTGTCTGGAGTCCGTCTGCCCTTTGTGACCAGACAAATTCTGAGACAAATTGCCTTCTGGGAGTCCATCTACCCTTTGTGACAAGACGGTGTGCTATCTCGTATGAGATGATGCCCCATCTGGACCAAAAAAAATTTCTCCCTTAAAAAATGAACCCTAATGCCCACATAGGACTGGATTCTTGGATCTCATCATCCCATACACTTAAAAAAAAAAAAATGCATGACAAATCCAAAAAAAAACACTATTTTCATGGATTAACAACGTCTACTATGATGATGGTTCCATTTGGATCCAAAAACCAGAAGGAAAATCACACAGAATTCTTCCATTTGGATCCCCAAAAAATCAAATTATCCAATTCAATAATAATTTAGGGTTCCAATAAAACTCTAGATCCTCCCACTTATATCCAATCCAAGATATCAAAAAACACAATTTAGAAGGAACAAAGAAATGTGGGAACCTGGCTTTGATGCCAATGTTTGTACCCTGTCTAACATTGGATATAGCATGATATTCCAAATTAATTATTCTACAGAGGAGAAGGATTGAATCTTACCTGGATTTCCTAATCCCAAAATAAGATGATATAGCCGGAGGAATAGAAAGGATCCATGTATTCATTCCTCCACGCAATCCGTCACCGGTAAATCCTTAATCTCGTGGAAAAAGAATGCAATCCACAACCTAAGTACCAATGTGGATGGATGGTCAAGAGTATAGAATCAAGCAAGATCAAATTAAGGAAGAAGATGACCAGTGTTTTTTTCTTCCTTTCTTTTCCTGTATTTCTTGAAAAGAGAGAGAGAGAGAGATGGGGCACAAATCTCATATCTCACTTGTGTGTTTTGTGGGTCGACGGTTACTAATATATCCTCATATATTGTAACTGCCTAATATTTTAATTTTCACAATTGCGAATTCCAACAATGCCGAATGGACCCATCGCAAGTAATGGCAGTCCATCCCATAGTGGACCGAATCCACCTCAAACAATGAAGTTGTTGCCGATAATACTTCACGAAAATATTCCACCGTTCAGAAAACCGTGCTTGGCTTGAGCATCGAGCACCTTATCCTCAACCAAAGCAAATCTCAAACATGTATCAAAAACAATGTCCTAAAAACGCCTTTAGCATCAAAATCTCCAACCCTAGAAAGTCTATTATTCCTCTCCTCCCAAAGCCTACAAACAGTGGGACTGAAAGAGAACCACTACATTGAAGCACGAAGCAAAGACCCGGTGAGCCTCACTACTAACTACTCTAGCTCCTCACTCCAGGACATAAGAGCACCATGTGAAAAAACCACTTGATGCGTCCAAAATCTGCTCAGCCCTTGGATCTCCACGTAGTGTCCTGCAAAAAAAAGCGTCAGATGTGGCCCGACCGCTGGGGTCGGGAGTCCACCTCCGAAGGCTAAGTCAGTTGATGAACTTAATCACAAACGGCTCTGCTAGAAGCACAGAGCTAATGAATGAAGAAACGGGAAAGGTGATCTAGATAGCAGGACGCTGATAGTTGAGGTCTATCAGTATGTATCTGAACCTAAGTCTCAGATAGTATTCTCCTTGATCGATTGATCCGTCCCTCACCTTGTATAGTAGTGAGGTTTATATAGAGTGTACCTTCAAATCTCCTTCGTTGGATGCACTCGAGCCTTCTTCGGGTAGTCGTTGGATCCTATCAATAAGATCCGTTGAGCGATAGACTTCTACTAGTTTGGGCTAGTAGAGGACTCCTGAGATAACCGTTAGGTTATGCGATAGTTATCCCTTTGATGATGATTATCCGCAGCCGTCGGCTTGAGTCTCATTGTCATCAGTGGTGATTACCCTAATCCATAAGTAAGATTAGGGCACGCTTGCAGCAGAATAACCTTTCTTCTTCAAAGAAGCCATCTTCTCGGATCCGGTTCGCTCGGGAGCGATTTCGGTTTTCTCCGTCTCGACCGGGGTCGAGGGTCGGACCAGGTGTGAACCCGGTCCGATCATAAACTCTCCATATCACGAGCCCCCTGCACTGCGTTCGGTCGATCCCGAGGGTTTGGTTTTTAATCGGGTTGCTCGTCAAGTGATGATCTCGCGTGCTTCATTAAATGTCATATCACATTTAATGCGGTGGTCACTTTTCCTCGAGCGTTGTGAGTGTAAGGCCACATGTCTCCGTTGCGCTTGATCTCGTCGTGGCTCACGTCATCCAAGCGACGGTTTCCGAACGCCTATTTCGGATTCGTGAGTTCAAACTTTCAAAACGCTCTTTGAATCTTGATCGTCAATTTTGCATCAATCTCGATCGTTCGGATTCCCGAACACTCGTGCGGGAGTTTTAAAAGCGGTTCGTTGTCTTCGTAGGTTTCATTCTTCCCGTCTGGAATTTGAACCTTTGTCGTCCCGCTTCGCGCCTTCCCCGCTCTCAAGCTTCCGTCTCACCGAATCAGTAAGTTTACCGATCTTTTCTTTTTGTAGTTTACCGAAACGAGTAATGGCGGACGATAGGGCTTCTTTAGTACCCCATGTTGGTGATAGCAAGTGATGCTTTTGCTTCTCCCGCGCCCCGAACAGTCGGATAGTGATAACAAAACCCTAACCGTCCTCTCGGCAGAGAGTTCGCTGAAGTTTCTCAAAAAGGTTTTGAAAGAAAAACCGAAACTTCTCCCTGTTCTTGTCGAGTCTAGATCTTCCAAGATCGTTGATTCCTCTAGGCAACCTCAAACCTCCGGGTCCAATGGTGGGCCTAGCTCTGTTCCCTCCATTTATAATGGAGAAACTCTTCTTTCCGCTGTTCAAGATTTTGACCTTCCTTCCTCATATCAGGTTAGGGCTCCCCACCCTGATGAGAGGGTTGATTCATCCCTTTCGGGTGAATTTTCTCCGTACATAGATACACCGGAAAGCGGGGTTCGCTTTCCCTTTTTTAATCCTTTATTTTCCGCAGTTTTGAATCACCTGGAACATTTGTCCCGGAATGCTCCTCCCCAATAGCCGGCGTCTCATCGTCGGCTTCTTGGGTTTGTGTTTTGAGCTTGGCATCACGCCATCTCTTTCTCTTTTTGTACATTTTCATGTTCTTTCTATCTCCCATCCTCCCGGATGGGTCTTTCTTTCCAAACGCAATAGGGCTGAACTTGATTGGAGGGGCAGCATCCTCGCCAAAGGAACTTGCCCTTCTAACCACAAAAGATGGCGCGAACGATATTTTTTCTGTCGAGCGCCTCCATCAGATCTTAACTTCCCGACCACCTGGAGGAGGTTTACTTCTTCGTCCGAAAGTAACCGGGGCCTTCCCTTATCCAAAGAAGACGAGGCGGCCATCTTGAAGATCAAATCCATTCCGTGGTATCAAGAGATACATGGATATGAAATGGAGTATAACTCCATCCTTCAAGATCGGGGCTTGGCTCATTGGGAGCTTCTAACCATCATCCTTTGATTTGACTGAAGTGAAATGTCTTGAATTCTCGATTCTTGTCCTTCTTCTTTGCAAGGCCTCCCCTAACGAACCCCGAAAGCCTCGCGGGTGAAGGCCGCTAAAGCCGTTGTGACAGCCGAACAACGATCGCCTGTGGTCTTGACTGCAGATCAAGAGGCTTCTTCTTCCCTCTCCCGATCCCTCTTACAGGGGTATCGGGAATATCGTGCATGTAGCCGATGTTTCGGGTAAAGGGAAGAAACCAATGGTGGAGAGGGCCACCGTTTCCTCCTCCGTCCGAACCAAGAGGAGGCATGACATAATTGATGCTCCCTCCAACAAAAAATCCAAAGCTTCGACGGATGGTGAGGAAGTCTTCCTCCCCAAATGGACCCCGAAGATGACCGACAGTGGTCACTCGGGATCCCGAGAAAGCGGCAGAGTGGAGCTCTCTCGGCCTTGCTCCTTCCGATCGCCAGAGTTTGAAGCCCCGGATGACACCTCCCTTGTGAGTCAATCTACAAGGTAACGGTCTTCTTGCTTATTTATGTTTTCATAATTTCTTATGACTTCTTCTCGATATCTTCCGTCTTCCCAGAATGCCGTGTTGAGCTTTTATCAACACATGGAAGCTTTGAGCCGTGTTGGTCGCACCAGCTCTTTGCCGCAAACTTGTGAAGAGAAATTGGCCAAGGCCAATTCCGAAATAGACCACTGACCGCAGCCACTGTAGAGCTGCAGAAAAAGCATGAGGAAGAAGTGACCTCCCTCAAGGAAGCCCTTGAAGCTTCAAGAATTCGTGTCTCTCGCCGCCGAGCGCGAGGCCAGGAAGCAAAAGGCAGCTGCCACGTTGTTTGGTGACCGCCTTGAAATTAAGAGTAGGGATCTTGAAGAACATCCGAAGTTGGCAATCCCTAGCAAGCCCGAGCATATAAAGCCAAACCTTCGGAAGGAGTGCATCCGGAAATACCCGGACAGCGTACCTTTCTCCGAATTGCTAGGTTTCTACAACATTCAAAGCTTACCGCATGGGGCAAAACGACGTTTGGGGAGCAGATCCTTGGAACGATCCCCGACTTCGACACCGCTCCTTTTCGTGAGGTATGCCACCCGGAGGTCTTCGGGAAAGTTGGTATGGATCTCCCGACCGGGGCCCGGGGAGTAGATGATCCTTTTCCAGCTGACCCTCAATATGAGGCATATCTAGATGACGAGCCGGCACTTCCAGAGGAGAAATCACAAGCCGAGTCTCAAGTTGTTGCTGTAGAGGATTCAGCCGATGACATTCTTGAGGAAGGCTCTTCTCAGATCCCGAGAAAAGTCATCCCGACCGTGGTCCCTCGGGCAACAATGAAGAAAAGGCTTAGGGTGTTGTTCTTTTGTAAAGATGTACCCTCATTTTAATGAATAGACATTTCTTTACTCATGTTGGTCTCAAAATTTCCCCATCTCTTGTCAAGTATTGCCTTGAATATCAAAGTATTAATGATAAAACTTATCACTTAACTCTTCATTCCTCGCCGAATAATGATCTTGTAGAAATATTGTGAAGATGCGTTTCGGGAAGATGCGTTAATCTTCCCCACTACTTCATTTATTGCAAAGTCCGCACGTTTCCCTTCTCGCGAAGTTCAAACGTTTTCCCGCTTTTTGTGTACCATTCACTCGTTTCCAATGAATCGGAAATACCTCCATTATTTTAATGGCAAGTGCGACGATTGGAGGTTTCTCTCGCACTGGGTGCTCGCTTCCACATGTTCCCATGTGGCATCCCTTCGACCGTTGATCTTGCTTTTTACGGATTTCAAGCGTCGTTTCGATCCGGGTCGTCGGTTGTCCTTAGCCTTCAACCGTCGTCTTATACCCGAGGCTATTTAAAGCCTTCGTGGGTACCCTCCATCTATCCCGACTTCGCAAGATAGATTTGCTAAAGTGCCAAAGCAACCTTTCGTCCTTCGGCCGCCTCCGTATTCCTCGTACTTCGACGACAGCTCTATCCATTTCGAACAAGTGAGTTTTAGATTTCTCATCTCCTTCCCCTTTTCCCCCCAATAGTAAACCGCACGTAGTTATACTTGGGGTTTAGTTTTTTGGTCTGTCGGATGCTTTAGAAAACTAGGGTTTCCCCATTGTTGTCCGCTGCTTTATTTATGTACCGATACGGCTGGTTGTTTTTTTTTTTTTTGTATAGTGGCTCCCAAGATCAACCCAGACTTTATCGAGCAAAATCTCGCAAGAATAGCGTTCCGTCGGTGGTGATTGGGGCCAGTGCGGTGGTTTCAGCTAGTGAATCCTCCAAGCGTAAGGCGACCGCTGGCGGTGAATCTTCAAGTCGATTCCCGCAGCCTTCTGTTGATGCCGTCCCTCGCGCCTCCTTTGCCCGAAGTGACCGCTCGTCTTTCCCGAGAAGATCTTGATCACTCCGTTGCCGATGGTCCCGGCGGCAATCCCGCCGGTGAGCTCGTTGGTGAGCCCTGGTGCACCCCCGAAGGAGACTCTTCGAGCATCCGAGGCAACTATGTTGGCGTCTCGATGAAGGTGTGGCCTCAGCAGGTGCTGCTCCTATTTCTAACTCCAAGTGCTTGTTTGGCATCCTCCTCCTCTCCTTCCGAGTTGGAGGATTTTGCTACCAGGAAGCGCCGCCGGACGACAAGTGATGAAGCTCATCCTTCTCTTGGTGTAGTTCGTCCTTCTCTTGATGTAGCTCATCCTTCTCATCCTTCGCTCGAATTAGTGTCAAACGAGTTTGACAAAGCGTTGGAATGGTGTACCGCTGCTCGAATGACTTCGAGAGCGCAGCTTCTTTCCAAACTTCCGGATGAAGTCTTTACGAAGTCACCGGTGATGTAAGTCTTTCTTCATTTTCCTCTCGATTTTGAAAAATTACTTTTCTCGCTCCTCGCTAACTCGAAAGTTGTTTGCAGGAGTCTTGCCGGTAACTTCCACAACCAAGTGGAAGCAAGCATTAGACTCAAGAGGGTTGAGCAATGAAGTTTCTAGGCTTCAGGGAATCTCTCGAAGCTAAAGATGTTGAGATTGCTCGCCTTCGGAATCTAGCTTGGGAGGTGGCAGGAGAAAAGAATTCGATGATTGGTCGTCTTCGGTCAGATTTGGATGATGCCTGTGGAGAAGATCCGGCGACCGGAACGGACAGCTGGAAAGTCAGGAGCTAAAGGATCTCGAAACATTACCCGAAAGGCAAGCCGTCGTTCCTTTGCCCGAATCCCTTCCAACCGATGTTCGCAGAGCCTCGTGTCTTCAAGTATTTACACAAGAAGCCTTTTGTTGATATGTTGAATGCTTACAACTTGCAAAGCGCATCGGGATGGTGAGAACGAAGTATGGGAATCAATACTAAGGAAAGATCCTCATTTTGATACGACTCCCTACAAAGGTCGTTTGCCATCCCGAAGTATTTACCAACCCGGGGTATTCCTCCTCCCGACCGGACCAAGGATAAGATTGATCCTCCACCTTCCGATCCAGATATTATGCAATATCCGGAAGATTCTCCTGTTTATTCTCCGCCGGAAGAAGTCAATTATGACGAGCTTGTGCCGAATGCGAGTTTGGTCGAGGACCATTCTTCTCCCGGACAAGCCGGGCAAAGAGTATGAAATTGCAGAGGATTTTTCTGAATATTGGAATATTTTTGTAATCCTCATTTCTTCTCTTCTTTTCCTTGACTCCTCTCAATGGTTGACTCATATGTTTGTTCTAGCAAAGTCGCATCGATCTTGTATAACTTGTTAACAATCACCGTAATGACCTTCTTCTTTGATCGAGATTGTATCCAGCTCTTGTAATTGTTTTGATACCGGCCTCTTTGGATCTTCTCAAGAAATAAGAAATTACTTTATCTTGAACTTTGCTAGCCACTTGAATCGTCGTTGTATTAGGTCTTAGTTGTCCGAAACAATGCCTACACTTAAGGATTTCCGGAGAAATACAATAAGTCCGAGAAGGAACTCACTCGGGTTTTAAACCGATGCCTTATACTTAAGGATTTCCGGAGAAATACAATAAGTCCGAGAAGGAACTCACTCGGGTTTTAAACCGATGCCTTATACTTAAGGATTTCCGGAGAAATACAATAAGTCCGAGAAGGAACTCACTCGGGTTTTAAACCGATGCCTTATACTAAGGGAGAAGGATACAAAACAATAAGTCTCGAAGGAACTCGGGTTAAACCGACGTGCAGGAACTCGGATTTTCATCCGATGCCCCGACTTAAGAAAGTTCGAAAGATTTTCCATAAGTGTTGAAGTGTTGAAGGACCCACACGAATTTTCATCCGATGCCTTATAGTTGGATCTTGTTCTTGAATGTGGTGTATGATGCCCCCCAATCAAAAGATAGTTTGTTGAAAACCAAAAATTGCATTGATTGAGTTGAAAATGATTACATCGCGAACAAAATTGAAATCATCTTCAAGGATAAAACTTTTTGAGATGCCTAGCATTCCACGAACGATCCAATTCTTTCTCGGGAATCAATGTTCTTCAGCTTGTAAGCTCCTCGAACCGACCGGTTTCACAACCATATAAGGTCCTTCCCAGTGAAGGGTCCAACTTTCTTTGGTGACGCGGGTCGGAAGCTAGGGTGTTTCTCAACACCAAATCTCCGGCTAAGTACCGACGATTCTTCACTCGAGTATTATAATGAGACGCTATCCTTCTTTGATAATGTTGAGTTCGTGCTATTGCCTTTGCCCGAACTTCATCCAACAAATCAAGACTATCAAGCAGTCCTTGTTCATTTGCTTTTTCCTCGAACTCACGATCCCTTAACGTCCCTCGCCATTATCTCCACCGGTGCCAATGCTTCGGATCCATATGCCAACCTCGAATGGAGTTTCTCCCGTAGGTGTTCGAACCGTAGTTCTATAAGCCCACAAGACATTATATAGTTCTTCGACCCAAGAAGCTTTGTCGCCTTCGAGTCTTCTCTTTATTCCTTCCAAGTAGCGTTCGGTTAGTAACCTCTACCCGGCCATTGCTTTGGGGGTATGCCACCGAGGACATACGATGCTCGATCATATATGTTCCACGGAATTGCTCAAATTGTGGACAAATAACCGAGTACCATGGTCAATGACAATTATCTTTGGAATCCCAAAGCGATATATGATTGATTCAAGCACAAATTTCTCCACTTTTTTCTCAGCAATTGTCGCCAGTGCACCGGCTTCTACCCATTTTGTGAAGTAATCAATTGCTACTATCGATATTCTCGTCCGCCCGATGCCTTGGTGAATTTGCCCATGATATCAATTCCCCACATTGCAAAGGGAATGGGATTTAGAATTGAAGTCATAATCTCCGCCGGGCGCTTCGACATCGTAGCATGAATTTGACAGTTACTACATCGACGAACGTAGTCCATAGCAGCCTTCTTGGATCTTAGGCCAATATAACCCCAATCTTAGAATTTTGTGGGGCTGTGGCTCGCCACCCATGTGAGCGCCACAAATTCCTTCATGAACCTCAGCCAAAGCCGAGTTTGCTCCTTCGGGGCCTATACATCTCATAAGGGGTCCAAGATAAGATCTTTTATATAGTCTCCCATTCTGAATGACAAATCTAGCTGATCGAATCTTGATCAACCTTGCTTCTACCGGATCCTCGTGTAACTTGTCATCTCTTAGATATTCAATTATTGGATCCATCCAAAGAACGTTCGCTTCAATATAAGAAATTTCTTTCTCATGATAACTTGGAAAAGTTACCTCTTCAATATAGACCGAAGGGTCTAGATTCTTTTCCTTGGCATTGGCTAGTCGGGATAGCTCATCTCGCCACCGAATTTTCATTCCTCGAAATCCGAGATATCTTCAAATTCCGAAATTGGTTCTGAAATGCCCGCACTATCTCCCGATATTTTTGCAAGCGTGGTTCTTTAATGCCATACTCCCCCGGACTTGGTTGACTATAAGCCGAGAGTCACTATAAATAGTAACATCTGCAATAGCTAATGCCTTTGACAACCGAAGTCCCGCTATTAGGGCCTCGTACTCCGCTTCGTTATTACTCGCATCAAATGCGAATCTCAAAGCATATCGAATAATGAATCCCGCCGGACTTTTTAATAGAATTCCAGTACCGCTCCATCTTTATTACTCGAACCATCGACATATACCTCCCAAGTGGTTGGTATAATGGGATCTTCAATGGTGGGTTCCACTGGTGCAAAGAGTTTCTACTACAAAGTCGGCTAATGCTTGAGCCTTAATTGCAGTCCCCGGGCTTAAAGCTCACTTGGAACTCACTTAGCTCAACCGACCAGGATACCATCCTTCCGCACAAATCAGGTTTGTTAAGAACTTTACTAAGAGGAAAAGTTGTAAATACCTCAATTGGATGAGCCCGAAAATATGGCCTTAGCTTCCCGGCGGCCATCATGAGAGCCGAGCCCGCTTCTCAATCTGCGAATATCTCGTCTCCGCATCCAGCAACACGTGGCTTACATAGTAAATCGGCCACTGTTTCTTATCTTTCTCCCGAACAAGTACCGCACCGACCGCGGAAAGGGATGTCGCTAGATATAGCTGTAATATTTCCCCCTTCTCTCGCCCGGACAGGATCGGTGGTTGTCCAAGTGCATCTTTTAATTCCTCAAAAGCTTTCGGCACTCTTCAGTCCACTTTGCTTCCTTACCGCCCTTCAGGTCTTTAAGTGCCTTGAAGAAAGGCAAACATTTTTCTCCGGCACTTGGAGATAAATCGATTTAAGGCAAGCAACTCTCCCCGTCAAACATTGTACATCCCGAACGGTTTTGGGAGCCTCCATATCAATCGGAGCTTGTATTTTGGCAGGATTTGCCTCAATTCCCCTCTCGTGATACCATGAAACCCAAGAATTTACCCGAGGAGACTCCAAAGGCACATTTTTTGGGGTTCAACTTCATTTGATGTTTCCTCGCATCGAGAAAACCTCGACCAAATCTCGCAATGTGATTTGCTTTTGTAAAGCTTTTCACCAAAGCATGTCGTCAACATATGCTTCAACGTTCTTTCCTATCAGCTCTTTGAAAATCTTGTTGACGGCCCTCCGATATGTTGCTCCCGCATTTTTCGGGCCAAAAGGCATGACCTTGTAATAATAGCTTTCACGATCGGTCATAAAAGCCGTACATTTCTCATCTTCCTTATTCATAAGGATCCGATTATACCCCGAGTAGGCATCCATGAAACTTAAAGTTTCATACCCCGCAGTAGCATCTATCAAGAGGTCAATCCGAGGCAACGGGTAACAATCTTTTGGGCAAGCTTTGTTTAGATCCGTGTAGTCCGTACACATCCTCCACTTCCCATTCGCCTTTTTCACCATCACCATGTTGGCCAACCAAGTTGGGCACTCGATTGGTTCTATGAAACCAGAATTCTTAAGTTTTTCAACTTCATTCCGAACGGCTTCATACTTTTCAATAGAGAAATTTCTTCTTTTTCGTATCACCGGTTTCGCCTTAGGGTCTATCCGTAGTTTGTGCTCGCAATGGCCCGATCGATCCCGTGCATGTCCTCAGCAGACCACGCGAATACATCTTTATTCCGTTGAAGAAATAACTTCAATTCATCTTTAAACTCTTCCACTGCTCGGACCCGACATAAGTAATCTTTTTCGCATCCTCGGTACACAGCCTGGATTTGCTCTAGTTTCTCCACCGGTTCGGGCCTTTGCATCTCTCGTCTCTTCCCGATCATCTCGAACTTCTATGGGGAGGGCAAGAACCTTCTTCGGACCCTCCTTGTCTTTTAAATAGGCAACATAACACCGCCGAGAGATCTTCCTGGTCGAGGAGACTTGACCGATTCCCATATCAGTCGGGAATTTTATCTTCGTGTGCTTTGTCGAAACAATAGCACCTATCTTGGATAAAGATGGTCGCCCAAGAATCATATTATAGGCTGGTAGTTCTCGAACCACCGGAAAGTTGATTCGGACAGCTTGTTTCTTTGGGAAAACTTCCAATGGAAAGATCCAACCGAACCGATCCTTCCGCCACCGCAGATGACCCCCGCAAAGCCATATAGGTGTGTTGATGAAGGTTTCATCAAATCTTGATCCACCTTCAATTTTTGATACACTTCGTAAGAAATTAGGTCACCTGCAGACTCGTATCAATCAATACTCTATGCACTTCCCGCCGTGCAATCTCTACCTTGATGACTATAGCATCATCATGAGGTAAACAAACATCTCTCTCGTCTTCTTCGCTAAAGGTGATAGAATCTTCACCATTCAGCTTCTTCCGCTTCGCGCCTCTCCGGCTCCAACAAATTTGGATTTGGTTTTTAAACTCCGGAATGATTGAGCTCTGGACCCCCGAAGATGGTAAGGATCGGTGACCGAGTAGCAGCTTCAATCACCTCCTTGCCTTTTTTGGACTTCGGGGCCTCCCTTGATCGTTCGAACCGACCGAACGATTCCTTTTAGGGGCAGCCGCACGTGGCCCGCGTGGCTCCTCCCTTCTTCTCGCTAACAAACCCGGACAGATGTCCCCGAGATATCAATCTCTCAATATCTGCCTTCAGATGACGACAAGCCATTAGTGTAATGACCATAGTCCTTGTGGAATCGGCAATACTTTTCCCGATCCCGTCGCTCTCCGGGTTTCAAAAGAATTTTAGGCGGCCACTTCAAAATATTTTTTCTTTTGAGGATATTCGAATATCGGCCCGAGGAGCATTCAATGGAGTGTACTCACTTCGCCGGGGATCTTTGGCGCCAAGGTTGGGATCTTCCAACCCGATCACGAACATTCTTCTTTGGCTTCTCTTCGCTCAGGAGCCTTTTGTTCCTTATTGGAGACTTTATTATCTCCTTGGCGCGCATCTAGAATCTCCATGACTTCAGCCCGCTTCGGCATCTCTCGTACCAACTCAGCATAAGTCGTGGGTATATCATGTAGTAATAACTCCAGGAGTTTCCGATTTGTGAGTCCTATGAATAGAGCGGTTCTGGCCACCTGCTCATCCAAGTTTTCTATCTCCATCGTCACTTTGTTGAATCTTTTCGTAAACTCTCCGATCGATTCGTTCTTTCCCCGTTTGACAAGAAACAAGGTTTCTTCCGTTTTCTTGACCTCGTATCCCACTGGGAATCGCCCTATGAATTGGCGTGCCAATTCGTCAAAGTTTACGATCCTTCCCGAGGGAAGGTTAGAAAACCACTTTTGTGCCGCTCCAGCTTAGAGATGATCCGAAAACCCCGCATAAAATTTCATCGAATTACCCGAAACCGCCATGGTCTCGTTGGTAATAGCCAATGTGAGCCGTTGGATCTCCGGAGCCATCGAATGTTGAGAAGGTAGGCAAACGGAAGTTATGGGGAAACCGATATCCCGCGATTGGCTCGAGAAAAAGGAGTCTTCCGAATGACCGAGTAAATATCCTCGCTATTCTTCCCTTAGCCAATTGCCCTAACTTCTCATTGATGTTGGCCAATTCTTGACCAACTGGGTCGGGTGATCTTCAGCAATACGATCACGACCTCGATTAACACGATCATCACGTGCTACTCGATCATCACGAACAGCCCGTCCTTCACGAACGTTTCTCTCGTCACGAACCGCTCGATCATCACGAACGGTTCTTCCGACAGTGGGTGAGTGAGTTCTTACCCTGAATCCAACCTTGTATTTGAATCGGTTGTACTCTCTTGCGGTCTATCGAACCGATCGCCTCGCCTTAGTTGATCATCAATCCTCCGAAGTCCTCGATCTCCTTCACGAAAATTCTGATCAACATTCCGGTCTTCAGCCATTCTTTGGTCACGTGGCAATGCACGTCTCCTCGAATCGTGTTGATCGGGTTCTTGTGGTAAAACCACTCGTCCTGGTGAGCAAGCGGAGTGCTTGGCTCACCTCCAAGAGTTGAATCTTTACCCGATCCAATTGATCTTGGATTGTATCAGGAGGATTACGTCCTCCCCGGCCCTTATCCACTTCGATAGGATTTTGGCTTTCCCGGGGAATATCTGGATTATTCACCCTGTATCCGAACACCGGAATTGCGTTGTGCAGCGGCTGCTGCGGGCTGCTAATCTAGTCACCATGGCTTTTTCAAGTCTTTCCCACAGACGGCGCCAAATGATGCGTCCAAAATCTGCTCAGCCCTTGGATCTCCACGTAGTGTCCCGCAAAACAAAAGCGTCGGATGTGGCCCGACCGCCGGGGTCGGGAGTCCACCTCCGAAGGCTAAGTCGCTTGATGAACTTAATCACAAACGGCTCGCTAGAAGCACGAGCTAATGAATGAAGAAACGGGAAAGGTGATCTAGATAGCAGGACGCTTATAGTTGAGGTCTATCAGTATGTATCTGAACCTGAGTCTCAGATAGTATTCTCCTTGATCGATTGATCCGCCCCTCACCTTGTATAGTAGTGAGGTTTATATAGAGTGTACCTTCGAATCTCCTTCGTTGGATGCACTCGAGCCTTCTTCGGGTAGTCGTTGGATCCTATCAATAAGATCCGTTGAGCGATAGACTTCTACTAGTTTGGGCTAGTAGAGGACTCCTGAGATAACCGTTAGGTTATGCGATAGTTATCCCTTTGATGATGATTATCCGCATCCGTCGTTTGAGTCTTGCTGTCATCAGGGTGATTACCCTAATCCATAAGTAAGATTAGGGCACGCTTGCAGCAGAATAATCTTTCTTCTTCAGCAAGCCATCTTCTGGATCCGGTTCGCTCGGGAGCGATTCGGTTTTCTCCGTCTCGACCGGGGTCGAGGGTCGGACCAGGTGTGAACCCGGTCTGATCATAAACTCTCCATATCACCACTGAACCAAAGTATCCTTTACCAAACCCTAGAAGAAAAGGGACAACCAAAGAACAAATGGTCCATGTCTTCAAAACCTTCACTGCACAAAAACACAAGGAACAACCTTCATGCACCACAGGACCCCATTTGATCAACTGGGATTTAGTATACTACCACTATCTGCATGCAAGCCAAGATATCATAGAGATCCGAGATAAATGATCTTAGACATCAACCAAGAAAAGATCTTAGAGACATGAAAACATTAGCATTTTAATGACTAAATAGATCTAGATTAGATTTAAATCCGTCATAACCAAGTTTACTGATGGAACATGAGTCCTTGTTATATTGTAGTTATATGTTTAGTCATAAGTTCAAGCTCTGGAAGTAGTTATTCTGGATACAAGGGTCGGGATTCTATTTGTGAGGGTAAAAGACTATACTCCCCTCACTCTCCACCATATATATAAGGGGGGGGGGGGAGATCCACCTCTAGTCCACTTTGTTGTGCTCAAGGGTGAACCCCTCTTCCCACCACCTCCTCTGCTTAAATGTATGGTGGAAAGGTCTCAAGAAAGGTTGCGAGCACCAGACATTCTTTAGACTTTTTCAAGATAATTCCTAAAATATAGAAATCCAAATATTTATTTTCCTATTCATAAAAAGATTTTATTTAGATCAAACGTGTTGTCATAGATCTACCTGTTCGATTTAGATATTCCTCTACATACAAGTAGAGGATCTAGACTTATTAGAAGCTTTTCATTTTTCAAAAAGATATCGAAGTTTCAGCCATATTTTGAAAATAAAATATTATTATTTCGAAATAGAGCATGCTTGTGTGAATTGTGATAACGATCCAATTGCTGTCATACTATGAGTTGTTTAAATTTTGTGTTGTTATCCGTGTCCTCATCTACCAATTTGATAAGCTTTGACTAAATATGATGTTTCAGTTTGTACGTATGGGATTCTAAAATTTTGATTTAACCGCATAAATTTTAATTAAAAGGTAAAGAAACAAACAGATAATGCGAACCATGCGATTGGAATGGAACCCAACATTAAAAACATGAGCCACAAAAAGTCTAGCTCAAATACTCTTCGTAATTTGTTCTTATTTCTAAAAACCACTTTTATGGTTAATCATTATTCCGACAACATCTTTGTGGTTAGTGGACAAGCTCTCTTAATCGCTCACTTTGTTTACTCTATTATCTCTAGTTGCAATCACTCATTTTGTTTTCTAATATTCTCTTAAATCTACTTTTAATTTTCCCTAGGTCTATCAAGGATTCACATCCTCTGTAAATCCTTTCTCTACAATTCCCTGTAATCCCTCATAAGATTGTACCGTGTGGCATTTAAGTAATTCAAAGGTTATCCAATTTAAACTAAATTTGAATTTTATTTATACCCACATATAAATTTGACTTTTATTTAAACTCTAGTTTGTTGGATAACCTTTGGATTACTTAAATGCCACATGGCACAATCCTATGAGGGAATTACAGAGGATGTGAATCCATCTATCAGTCAGTTTTTCCCGTTGAAATAGCGAAAGTATATAATGATCACAAGTGAAAGTTTCACATGCTTTCTGTGAACGTGATTGTTGCCAAACTTAAAAAATGGGATAATCAACTCAGTTTCGTCGTAGGTGATATGGGCAAATTCCAGCTGACCGAATTAATAACGATAAAGCCCAAGTATTACCTATACCCCCCACTATCATGATGCAAAGGGTAAGTTTTGGAGAGTGATCACACTAGCTAAACATGATCACTTGTTACATCTTTATCATTCATATTTCCATCATGGAATACCTGACTAAGTTGATTTTTGGATTTGTTACTCGACCAACTCGGTCGCGTACATTCTTGCTTGAAGAAGCTGATCGAGCAGACAAACAACATTCTGCTGCAACAGTAGGTAAAAATAACCAAATATATATGAAATATTTCAGTTTATTCCCATCAATTACACTTGCAACCAATCAAACACTAAACTTGCTACTAACGAAACTCTGAAACCTTATGACAACAGAAAACCCTAAATACCTTCTCTTGATCAACATGCCTGGACCTTCCACTTGAATTTAAAACCTTATCAGGTAAATCCTAGTTTAACATTCTACCCCAACCCATTTTTGGTAAATTGTCAAATGTTTCCCCTTCTTAAGGACTCTTTGATTAAATCCGCAGCATTCCTAAGCTCTTTGATCAATTCGGCTCACTTTATAAGCTTCGTTTTCTTGCCACCCCATGCAGTCACCAAGAATCAGGCCCACATGCATAACACCCTAATGAGGGTATTGAGAATTATAATCCCTAATCCCCTGTCATCTTCTTCTTCCAACTCCAAGGCCTCCTTCTTTATTATGTTAAGAAATTTTTGTCTAAAATTACAACAATTGGTTTGACCTACCAAATCAATGGATGAAAGAACTGGCAATTGGCATGTTCAAAATGAATACAAGATTTTAACGTGGTTCGATCTTCAATGTGAAGTCTACGTCCACGGTGAAATCCCCAATCGACTATGTTCGGGGAGAGCTTTCATTATCTTTAAATAGAGATGGTAATGTACATGATGTGGTATTTTACAATGAGTAGAGTTCTACAAGTAAGGGAACTTTACAATGAGTGGGACTATTAGTCTTTATGTTATACTGAAAGACTAATATCCGATAACACTCCCCTCAAGTTGGATCGAAGATAACATCTGAGGTCAACTTGGACAATAGTTTTTGGAATATTCCCTTGGATAAAGCTTTTGTGAAAATATTGCAAGCTGTTCTTCACTTCTTATGAATGGAATTTCAATAGTTCCATCTTGGACTTTCTCACGAATAAAATGACAATCAATCTCAATGTGTTTGGTTCTTTCATGAAATACATGGTTAGAAGCAATGTGAGTAGCTGCTTGATTATCATAGAAGAGCTTCATAGGTTGACTAAAACTGTCAAATCCTAATTCTTGAAGAAGAGATTTGATCCATATCAGTTCACTAGTTGCAGATGTCATTGCTCTATACTCAGCTTCAGCACTGGAACATGCAACCACACTTTGTTTTTTACTTTTCCAAGTGACTAGATTTCCTCCAACAAATACGTAGAAACCAGTAGTTGATTTTCGATCAATAGGATTACCTGCCAGTAAGCATAAGAGAATCTTTCAATAATAATGTTCCCATTTTTCTTCATCCATATACCTCATCCTGGAGATGATTTCAAGTAACATAGAATACGGTCTACCAACTCCATATGTCCTTTGGTAGAAGCATGCATGAATTGGCTCACATAACTCACTGAATATGTAATATCAGGTCTAGTAATAGTAACATAAATTAGTCGTCCTACTAATCATTGGAAACAACCAATATCTTGCAAAGGAGTAGAATCACTGACCACTATGCTATTATAGTCCATTGGAGAATTAGCTGGTTTCACACCCATTTTTTCAGTTTCTTTTAGAAGGTCAAGAGTATACTTCCTTTGACAAATGAACAATCCCTTACTAGAGCTTGCAACTTCAATATCAAGAAAATATCGCTTGAGAGTAGTAATTTCTTGATGATTATCTCCAGTGATAACTATGTCATCAACATAGACTAAGACGACAACTGTACCACCAGTAGTTTTCTTCACAAACATTGAAGAGTCTGACCCACTTCTTTTGAATCCAAAAATTATAAGGATTGTACTCAACTTCTCATACCACGCTCGTGGTGATTGCTTAAGACCGTATATTGCCTTTTCTAATCTATAGGCAATACCATCTTGATTTTTTAATGGATGACCTGGAGGACTTCCATGTATACTTATTCTAGCAAATCTCCTTGTAAGAATGCATTCTTAACATCCATTTGAAAGAGAGGTCATTCACAATTGACGGCTATTGACATTAACACTCTTACAGTGTTCATCTTCACTACTGGTGCAAAAGTTTCCTTATAGTCAACCCCATATGTTTGGGTATATCCTTTGGCAACAAGCCTAGCATTGTATCTTTCAATTATACCATCACTGTTGTATTTGGTCTTATAGACCCATTGACAACCAACTGGATGTACACCATTTGGAAGTGGAACAATATCCCATGTATGATTTTTATCAAGGGCCTTTAGTTTGTCTTCCATAGCCTTCATCCATACTGATGAATTATTGGCTTCAAGGTAATTAATTGGTTCCTTATGGTCATCAATGGTAGTTTAAAATGTAAGAAATTGAGGAGAAATACGATCATAACAAATATGAGATTGAATGGGATATTTTACTGCATGATATGTTGAAAAGTCATGCAATCTGATGGAAGGTTTAGAGACTCGAGTTGACCTTCGAACTTGTATAGATGATGTCTGCTCATTCTCAGGTGGAACCAATATTTGTGGTTCTTCTTGAGTATCAAGATTTTGTTGCTCAATGTCAATTGATGAGCTATCTGACATACTTGGTAATGGGGTAGGAGCAAATTCCTACACAACAAGTTCATTATAATGATCCATATTCTCCCACTGAATTTGATTCCCGCCAGGATAAAACATGTGAGTTTCATTAAAGGAAACATCACGAGAAATAAAAACTTTCTTAGTGGAAGGATTATAACATTTATAGCCCTTTTGTGATGTCGAGAACCCAAAAAATACACACTTCTGAGAGCGAGGATCAAATTTGCTACCATGCTGCGAGTGAACATAAGCAACACAACCAAAGACTCTAAGATGAGTTATTGTAATTGGACGATTATAGAGAACTTCCAGTGGAATCTTGAATTGTAACACGCTACTTGGAAGACGATTAATCAAATAACAACTTGTAAGAACAGCATCAGACCAATAAATTTTAGGAAGATTTCCATGAAAAAGTAAAGAACGGGTTACCTCAAGCAAATGCCTATTCTTACGTTCAACAACTCCATTTTGTTGAGGTGTGCCAACACAGGATGTTTGATGCAAAATTCCCATATTTTTAAGATAGGATTGGAAATGAGTATTTATATACTTTGTGCCATTATTTGTTCTCAAGATTTTAATACTCGTATGAAATTGAGTATGAACCATATTGCAAAAATCTTGAAATATCTGTAGAACTTCATTCTTGGATCGCAATAAATATAACCACATGGCTCATGATTTATCATCAATAAAACTAATGAACAATTTAAAACCATCTCTGGAATCCACAGGAGAGTGCCAAACATCAGAATGCACAATCTCAAAAAACGTACTGAAAACATAAGTACTGTTTAGAAAAGGCAACCTATGTTGTTTAGCAAAATGATAAGCATCACAACAAATGGAATCAAAAGAAAGAGAAGAATTCAAAAAATTTAGAATCCTATCAGAAGGATGGCCCATACGCCAATGCCAAAGTTGGGATTTCTCGGTTTTTTTCAAAGAAACCAAAGCATTATTTGGAGAGTCCAACACATAGAGACCATCTTGCAGGCGACCTTCACCAATCGTCATTCCGGTTCTGCTGTCCTGAAATATTACTTTGTCCTTGGAAAATATCACATGGCAATTCAAAACTTTTAGTGATCTTGCTAACTGATAGTAAATTCATAGACAAAGATGGCACAAACAATGCATCTGCTTCAGTTGAAAATAAATTCAACTTCCCATGTCCTTGAATAGGAACAATGGTGTCATTAGCAACCGTAATAGGAGGGTAGGAGTCTACTTTATCAGTACTCAAATAAGATAAATAATATGAAGAACGACACATATTGTCAGTTGCACCTAAATCCACTATAAAATAATTCTGAGATAAAGTTGAAAGGGCAAGGGGAGTACCAGTGGTGTGAGCAACATTGCTTGATTCAGCTACTAAGGGAACATAATTATTTGATTGAAAGAGCTGTTGTAGATGAGATGCAATCTATTCAAGAGAACCCTAAAAATCTGAAGAGCCGGCTTGCGCAAAACAAATAAAGACATTCATAAACTAAAGAAAGCAAGTAAATAATACTACTGTAATTGAAGTAAGTACAACAGTAATATATTCATAAAAGAATCTAATTATGGTAACAAATCCGAAAGATTCTAATATAGAAACTAAAATCACACAATCTATGCTATTATAGAAGTAACCATCCTTACCTTATATAACTTGAAGAGAATCTCCAAGGATCAAGGAGAATCTTCCCAAACTTGGCAAGAAGGTCCTAAACAAGTATATATATCATATTAGGAAAGAAACCTAGAAGGTAAGAGATCAAATCATCCAAAACAGACCAAATATGAGGTTACTGTCCTCATTGGTCGATTGGATTGGTCTCATCGCTGGATCGACCAATAGGGTCAGTGACAGACAAAAACAGGGATTTTTGGTCCGAAATCCGAATTTTGTGATTCGAAACGCCACCAAACAAGAAAGGAATCATCATGATAGTATTCTAGTGCTAAGGAACAACCTAACACTATCATTGATAAAAAATCTAAAGACACAAATAAGGAAACAAAACTTACCATAAATGTATCAATCATGGTTTTTGAAGAAAGCATGGTATGATGAAGAAGAAAGAACTAGAGATTGATAGGTTACAACTCTTGTAAAGAAAACACAGCGATTGACTACTAATATGATCAATAAAACAGATCTAAGAAGATCAAAATTTGAAACTAAAGATGAACGAAGACAAGATCATGATTTAGATCATGATTCCTTCAAAAGCTTGCAATGATCATGATTAAGATCATCGCATTAGCCATTAATCCTTAGGAAATCATGAGAGACGAATAGAGGGATGTTTGCAACAGAGAATGCAGCATCTTCTCTACTGTCTCAGCCCAAAAAGGAAATAAAATCAGAGATGGAGAAGAAGAAGAGAGTGTAGACATACCTTTGATGCAAGAGGAAGAAGATTACATGAGTTCTTGCGAGAAATCAACCAAGGATGCAAGGAAATTGATTAGAATGGAGTTCTAACTCGTTCCAGAGGCTTAGGAGGCAGAGGAGACGAAGTAATCCCGAGGTTTGACTTAAATAGAGCAAGAAAGACCTAAATCTGCAAAACAGATCTCATTGGTCGATTGGATTGGTCTACTAGCTCCAATCGACCAATCAGTCGACAAATGGAGACAAAGCAAGGTACAGATTGCACTGTTTTGGTCATAACTTCTTTGTTTGAAGTCCGATTGATCCGAAATTTGAAAGGGAACTTCACACAAACATACTAAGACTATCTAGCATGAATTTGACATCATCCATGGTCCAAAAATCAGTACTTTATAAATTGGGAACATGAGTTTCTAAATTGGAAACAACATGGTTCTCATAGCAAACTCACCATGGATTCAAGGGAAGAATTAGAGAGAACAAGGCTTTGCTCTAATGGAATATCAAGAACATATCAGAGGCAAGAATAACTAAATAGAAAATCAAAAGAATACTAATCCTAGAATGAGAGGAATCAAAAATAGAAACTTACTAGAATGCTTATATCAATGGTCAACATAGAAGGCTAAAATGGCTAGAAAGAAAGGGGAATTGATTCGAATAGATGAAATACATTAGAATAGTAGTAAAGGCTAAGATCAAACATGGTAAACATTAATTTGAAAAGAAGCTACAATAGAAGGTCATGCTGTCCAAAATTCAATCAAAATCAGTGAAGAATTGAGGATATTCACCATGTGGTTTCAAGGAATGCATAGAGTGATTGGGGTTCACTCTAAGACATAAGGAGATTAGAGAATAGGTAATTACAATAGTGTAACACCTTCTCCACAATCAAAACATCAAGATAGAACAGTAAGAAGAAGAAAAGAGAGAAGAAGAGAGAGAACACTGAAATCAAGGTCCAACTTCAAGGTGTAACATTAAACTAACCTTTCTTCACCCAAAATAGATAGGGTGTCCTAGCTAGGTTTGGGCTGGATTTCACAATAACAACCCATGTATTTCTAACCCGGGATCCGTATTGCAGGTCCGAGAACCTGAAGATCTAGTAGGGTAAATTTGTGGAGTGTCCGGATATAAGTCCATGATCCATACCCTGAACCCATGGATCTGGATTCTCTGACTGAAGAGCCTGCCTTGCTTGATAGTTGGACTTCTGGAAGGCAAGTGATGTCTGGAGATGTCCGAGGAATGAGGGTAAGATCTCCCCCATCTCTGCTTTAGGGCTAGGTTGTACTTGGACATCAACCCCCAGGCAAAAGCACCCTTGTATAGCAAAATACATGGGGGCGGTTGCTAGCGGTGGTCGATTGAACCAAGCGACCGCCTGGTTGTGGTTGCGGGGTTTTGCCCTATTTTGCCCCCTGACTTCATAAATAGTAACCCTCGCCTAATTTACAAATATTTTATTCGTGGTTACCGTTTTTGGAGGTTAGACGGCTGCGGAGAAGTGCCAAAAGCAGATCTGAAGTGCTGTTGGAGTCCCAGAAGGTTCTACTATTATTCATAGTCAATCCAGTTGAGGTAAGTGGTTCCCTGTTCACTTATGTTTCACCACTTGCTATGATTAAGGTAGTTTAGTGTTCATCTTTGGTTGTTCTTAATCCTTCCATTGCATTGTCTATCCTTTTGATGATCTTGGTTAGATCAGATTCGAAAACGAAACCATGCTTTCGTGAAAAGGGCTGATCTGATCAAGGGAAGGTTTCTGAGTAATCCATTTATGATGATTGTTAGGTTTCCTTTCACCCATTGGCTATAGGAGTGTTAGATTCGAGATTCGGACTATGATCACTTGAAATCCGGATTGAAAATGGAGGATCAAAAGCCTGAGTTTCAGATCTGAAACTTTCTGTTTTTGGGCTTGTCACTAGTGGCGGTCGCTCAACCTAAGCGACCGGCCCAAGCGACCGGCTGGTACACAGTGACCAAATGGTTTTTGGTTTTGATCCGATTTGATTCATTTGACATATACCTTATTGTAACCCTGTGCATAGGTGTTCTCTGTTTGAAAAGAAAGTTTTATAATTGTTTATGGATTTCTTTTCACGATCGAATTACTTATATGCAGGTAAGGACATACAATCCTATCTTTATAAATTGGCTTGAACATGCTAGTCCAGTGTCTTCTTTCACCGTTCTTTTGTTCTATATATTGTTGTAATCATGTTTTATATGTTGATCTTGTTATATGACTGCTGTTTACACTGTCTTTACTTAGACTATGATGATTATGAATGTGATATACAGATGATGGTAAGTATGTGGTTCTGATGGATGAGGTATTTCATTGGGATATCTTAGCTTGGGATATCAGAGGTTGTGGGATGGGACACATGCCTGTTGATGTCTCTAGCACTGTCATAACTACTGGATGACATACTTAGGTAGAGTCTAGAGTTGCATGGCTAGGTACCCCACATGCTACTACCCTTTCCGTAGGGGAATTGAAACCAAATGACCCGTGATGACAGTTGTCTGTGAATTTTAAAAGTAACCACAAGCGCACGGTATCATGTAGCTGACGGGTCGATCTCAAGGAGATATGCCACGTATAATTCAACTTCTTAATAGTAATGCGAGAGTGGAATGATTCAATTTTTGTTAACTAATTAACTAAACTAAACGATCCTAATCTATACGTCTAATGCAATCGAATTGAAACGAAAAATAAATTAAACACAATCAATGCTTAAATAAAAGACAGGAAAAAAATGCGAACAATAAAAATAAAAAGGAAAAAAAAAAAACCAGTTAGTATGTTAAAGCAGTCAGTAAAATTTAGTTCATAGCTAAAATGCAGATGCAACACCACCTGTCAAGAAAAGCAGAGGCACGACTGTAGGCTTGCTTCGGTTATGTGGTCCGAGATGATGAATGAATAGGCAGAAAGTAAATAACAAAGTAATAAACAAAGCAATAAAAGGAAAAGGAAGCCTTAACCAAAGAGAGGCACGACTGTAGGCATCTCTGATCAAGGATCCAGGGGAAGGGAGAACAATAAGTAATGTTGAAAGTAAATCCTGAATTAAGAATATGGAGGGGTAGATAGAAGCGGGAATGGAGGGAAGAGAGAAGATTAATAAATAAGGTTACTTACTTGCAAATTGAACAAACGATTCGAATCTCAACCAACCCTAACAACCAAAATAGATCTAGAATGATCTAAATCTGCAATTGCTAGACCCAGAGAAAAAATGAATCTAAAAATAATTGAAACTTGAACTTGAATTGCATTACATAAAAAAAATTAAACCTAAACATTGAATCTAGAAATTTAAATCTCACTAATGCAAGCAAAGAAAACTAGAGAAAACCTAAATAAACAGAAGAGAGAAGAAAGAATTCTTCTACTAAGCTCTAGAACATGTTCTCCTTTGATGGAGTATGCTCTCCTTTTATAGAGTTTACATCAGATATGAAGCACGACTGAATTTGAATAAAACTCAGGGTTTCTATCTGAATCAACCAATTAGGGTTTTGACGTAGTAATCGCGCTGACTTAGAGAGATCAGATGCATAATTCCACCGTTGGATTTGAGGTTTAAGTAGTCGTGAAGCTCTCTTCCAAAAATCAGCACGATCAGACATCGGATGAAGGGTTTCAATGAAGGGTTTGATCGAAACTGGACAGAGGCATTCAAAAACGGGATTTTTCCTCTTTTTTTTTTTTTGTTTTTTTGTTTTTTTTCTGAATATAATTATTTTTCCTCTTTTTCTTTCTTTAATTAAATCCAAGATAGGAGATAAGATATTGAGGTATGCAAGGACTCTTTTCCATTTGGACTCTCTCAATAATATCTCTGTAGATTTGATTTAAAATTGCAGCCGTAGATCAAATTTGCCTTCTTTATCTCTTCAATATTTCGGAGTTGGCCCATAATCACAAATCTCTAGCCCATCATGCTCCAGATCAGACCCATTTTCGCATTTGAGAATTTGAATGGACTTCTTGACGTGTAAAATAGCATGATTCAAGCCCAAAATTCAAAACAACATAAAACCCAAGGTAACTCCACTCTAAGTGTATAAAATGAATGCTTTATGCCCTAAGATTTCACACATAAATGTGCTCATCAACAGTGATGTGACGTTGGTCCACTGTTAGTCATATAAATGGTAGGGTTGTATATGTTAGGGTTGGGCTCATGGACGTCCAAGAGATGGACCGGGTGTCGTGAGGAGTCATAAGAGCATTCTGCCCCAACAATATGTGGATGACCATAGGGTTATGGAATGACGTCCAATAGCGGTAGCCAGTCCGTGAGGATTCTCATTCCTAGGTTGCGAAGGATACTGAACCGAGTTGGTTTGTGCCATAGGTGATGTATCTGGACTTCATGTTGTATGTTACCTGTATGACCTTGCATTGGATTAGAAACCCCGACATGCGCCAGTACTCATTGCCAATGGTCGTCGTGAGAGAGTGTTGACTTAACCTCAGCCATGGTTTGAGAGCCAGGTATGGACCTTCCATTTTACCTAGGATCCCTACAGAGGTAACTTGTCCTTGCCGGATTAGAGTGACTAGACCTACCCAGAGGAGGGCTGGTGTATATCTTAAAGCATGTCAACTGTTAGAGACTTGCATAGTTAGATCTAGCAACATTCATACTTTGCACTTATACTTGTCTTATATGCATTTCTGATTTGGTTTGATATATGGATGGGAATTGTTATTGAGTTCTCTAGAACTCACTCCTTTATTTGTATATGTCATATTAGTCTGCGCAAATGGAGGAAATGTGTCGGAAGATGGATTGGTTTCCTATGAAGGAACATTCCCGTATGAAGAAGATGTGGCACCGACATTGGGAAATGGAGATAGCCTATGCGGGAGCTCCTGCGAGTGCATGAAATGCGCTTATCGCACCCATTGATAGGCAGAGAAGACAAGTTGCTAGGCAGTTCGCTCAACGAATAGAGAAGAATTGGAGGACCCCTCATCTTGATAAACTTGAGTCTAAGTTTATAGGTTTAGAAAAAGAAACTGGAAAGAAAATAATTTAACTCTCTTTGATTGCTTCCGCTGAACTCGTATTCATTTTGATTTATTATTCTTTCATTGATTATTTTTATTGGAGTATTTGAACTCCTGTAATCCTGTAAATTCATTAATTGAATGATTCTTGCTCTTGATTGTCTTTATTTGTATTTATTATTGTTGATAAACTAAAACAGTGGATTATGTGAAGGATCACTCCCACGGGTTGTCAGGCGGGTAACCGAGACCGGCGGGTGAGGTGTGACATAGCCCGTCATGGAGTAACAGAGTCTGGCCACCTCGCAAAACTAATTTGCACGTGCCAATGCCATGAACCTCCACAGTTGATCTGTTCACCATCGTAATTCTCCTGCTTCCTCTTGGAAAACGATGGAATTCCACGAAGCTTGAGCGTTCCCTTGTTATGTGTTCTGTCACACCTGAATCAACAATCCACAAAGGATTTAGTTCAACAAGCATAGTAGAACTGTTACATAACAAGATGAGGTAAAACACCCAATCATGCTTATGCTACGAGGTGGTTCACATAGAACTCTTCTACCTCACTAGCTCCTACTTAGCCCCATTAGGCTCTCAATGCCCACACATCACTCACAGTGTCGGGCCAGTGGTGTCCAGTAAGTTAGAAATACATTCTGAACTGGATAGACCACCGCCTCAAAAACCATCTCCCAGACGGAATCCCTTCTGATCAGACGGAAATTCTATCGGGCCCTCTGTGACTAGACAGAATTCTGTCTAATCAGACAAAATTTTCATTTGGTCCACTGTGATGAGATGGGAGTCCGTCATCCGTCTGGTCCACAGTGACCAAACAACGTCTAGAACTCACGTAAGAACTGCAGATCCGAAAAATGGCAAAAATTCGTTTTTCACCTAAAAAATTTCCCAAAAAAATGCATGAAAAATCCAGCAATTGTTAAACGAAAATACATTCTCATGGATCATCAATCATGCACATTTCTACAGAAGGGAAAAACACAAGGATCCTCCCACTTGGATCCGAACCAAAATTAGGGATTTTTTTAAACCCTATGAATTCTCCATGGGTTTCCATCAAACCTCGGATTCTCCGCTGGTTTCTGTAAACCCTTGATCCTCCCATTGGATCCATTCAAGAAAGCACAAACAATTGGGAAGAATTGAGAATCGTGGGAACCGTGGCTCTGATTGCCGATGTTGGTTAAATTCCATATATCTAGATATTCGATAATAGAAGGGGAAAATCCTTACCTAGATTCACTTTCCCAAAATAGAATTACCGCTGCGGAAGTTAATTTGGATTCAACATCCTCGTTCCACCACGAACTCATCACCGGTTTATTTCCACAATCACGAAGAAGGGGAATGTATTCCACAACCCAAATGCTTCATGGATGGATGGTATAAGATTGAGATCCAAAGCAAGGAGAAAATCCTCGAACAATTTCACCTTCTTGCATTTCTTGGAGAGAGGGCCCCGCCTTAGAGGAAAAAGTCACGTATGATTAATGTGATCACCCAAGTGATATGGTGGTTGCCAAAATATATGACCCTAAGGTTTGTAACCGCCCAAATGGTGATTTTCCAACTTTGCCCCTGGGCATATAATTATATCAATAATTAATAAATCCCAACATATTCAATGGAGGCCTGGTCAAGATTTCATTTCATTTCATCAGTTTGTATAAGCGTGAACTGTTGGAACTCTGATAGAGGAGTTGTTAGGTACAAGAAAATCACTAGTTGGAGCAATTAACCATCATCGTTCGATCTAAGGGTCTTTGAGATTTGTTTCCGATTTGACGAATATGGTCGTAGGTCTATGGTCTTAGTTAAGCGGTTCATTAAATTGAGATTAACGAAAGCAATTCAATGACCAATCCAACGCCGTTGTTTGGATTTGGGGCCCACTAAAAAGACTTGGACAGTTGCTATACGTCGTCTTACCGCCAAACTTAGAAGTGCCTAAAATGAGAGGAACGCGGGTTGGTGACTTGTCACAATTTTTTACTCACCATTAATTATATCCCCTGGAATTGTAAATAATCAGGCCACATTTGTCAATTTGCATCCAATGATTTAAATTAAAAATGCAGGATTGTGTAAGCAAATATAACTTTTTTTATTTTTTTATTGTTATATTCAAGGCTTTCAATTTTCCAAATTTACAAAGCAGCCTCTCATTGATATCGTCTTCAAACTTGATACCCATCCATTGCAGATTTTGATGTTCTTAGATATATATAGACGTATAGCTTGATGATGTTTTCATTTTGCAACAATTGCTCATACTGCACCTTTTGAAGCCTTCAGATTAACCAAAAAATCAGATTTCATGACTGATTCGAACCGAAATCATGTATTGATTCCACTAGGTGCATCTGAAACCTCAAGAATTAAAACAATCATGCAAAAATCTGAAATTCATCAATGCTTGACCAAATTGGTCCAACTGGGTTAACGTTGCTTGATAAAATTTCAATTGAGGATTTTTTTTGTCCCTTCTGATTTTTTTATTTTTATTAAGGGTGTAGTGAGATAGCTAAAGGGAACAGTAGGATGGGGATTTGTCTTCTCATGTGAAAATTTTCATCTTTTTATCACCTGTTTTGTCTCAGACTTACAAAATTTCCTTGCCTTTTACTTCTATATTCTCTGTTGCTGTTTAATATTTCTACCCTTTTGATTGTGACTGCTGTGAGTCCCTAGGGAAAAGCAGGGCTCGTAAGAAAAATTATGAAGAGCTTATTGAATAGTATAAGATCCCGTGAAGATCGTTTATACATCCTCTATGATGAAAAACCGATTTCAGTGGGAGAAGGATCTACAAGATGCCACTGGAGATCCATTCAGCGTGGGTCACTCGAACCTTTCTGAAACTCGTTTCCCAAAGTAGAATTTATCCTTCGTAGTTTTCTAATCTGGAATTTGTTATTTGCAAAGTGGATTTATCAAAGGATACTTTCTGATGGTCAATAATCCTATTAGTTTATTTACTCTTTTAAACCCGTTTTGCTCCTCTTGTGGTTCGTTGGTTAACTTTGGAAGATTTACACCTAGTTGGGTTACCTTGCACTGGAAACCAGACCTTAAAGACTTCGTTCGAATCAAGGGAGACTTATTTTTATTATATCCTTTAATTGTAATATTGCAAAATATTAAACATTTGATTGTAAAAGAAGAAAGTTATATTTATACATATATCCCTATCAGTTTATTTCAAACTTTTAGCTCATTTTCTTTCCACATGGCCTCATCGTGATGGTTCCGTGAAGGTTGCAGCAGCTGCTGCAAATAAACCCCTCCCCCCCCCCCCTTTTGTGGTTAGAATCAAAGAAGATTCGATCCTGGTTACTTTTCCTAAGTGCCAAAACAAATTTTTTTATATATTTAATATGATTTTGTAAGAAAGTAAAGGATATAATAAAAATAAGTCTCCCTTGATTCTTCAACCTTATTCAAAGACCCAAGAAATGTTTGAGAATATTATTAATGACATCAATCAAAGATTCTTATCCAATGGACATCTCCATTTCACCCAAATTAGACGGGAAGGAAACTAAGTAGTCGATTGGTGTTCAAGGATGTCTTGTGATGAAATGAAAACCCTGAAAATCCTACAAAAGCCGCCCTGAAATTAGAGGAACATTTTCAGGCTGATGTGTTGGTTGTGCCTAATTAGTTTTTTCTTTGTTTTGTTTTCTATTGGGTCTTACGTGACCCTGTTCTTTCTACCAAAAAAAAAGAATCATAACTCTCATCCGTTTATTTTTTTTTTATACCTTTTTATCTTGCAAATAAATGAAGCTCAATATTTCATGACTTTCAAAAAGATTTTTATCTTCTCAAGTTGGCGAGCTTTAACAATTTGATTACCTCGATCATGTGAATTTGAACTGATTAGTAATCTTAAGTAATCAACTAATCTAACCCAAAATTATGAAATAAAAATAATTTTTAAGTCTTACATAAAGCTCAAAAACTCAACATGATTCTTGGTTTTGATATTTAGGTCCAACACACGATTCACACTTTTGGTGAGAGAATAAAGATCAAAACTCTCTAGCTAATGCAACACATGGATTAATCGAAATTGAATTTTTGTTTCCCAAGTCGGGGTTTAGTTTGTTACAGCCAATTTGTACTTAGAACCGGTTTACAAAGAAATGTGTGTGTAATTAATCAATTGTTAGGATTAGCCTAATGACACATGACGCTCATCCATAGTGGCCGCTACGGACTTATGCTGCCGAGGATTTCATCCCCATATACCGGATTTATTTTCCTTTTGTGCGATTCTAGTGAATGAGTGTTGATTTTGAGACCCCTCTTCACAAAAATAATGTACAAAAATAAAACAAAAACAGAAGCATAAATGGTTTCAACTTTATTCCTTGCTAAGTAGAAGTAGAGGGTCCTTCCAAACAAATGTAATCATACATAACTCCTATGAAAGGACTTCTATTATTTGCTTGAGTCAAATAGATGATGTTTTGTCCTGCAACAAGCAAATTATTGTCTATCTCAATGTTGAGGAGATGATACAGTCCATGGATTCCATGTCTTGCGATTGCATTGTCCGATCCAATTTGCCCAGTCTTGAAGTGAGGAGCCACATTGGGATTGTTGACCCGAACCTTCGATCCAAGAGCCAACCAAAAAGGGTTAGCAAAACATTTAGCTGACATGGTAACTTCTAGATAATAAACTTGCAAGTCATCTCTAAATATACCTCACAAAGAACAGCCCTAGATCTAACATATGTACTATGACATTAAAAGACACTCCAAAAATCAATCACATGGAATTCATCATAGGAATCAAGGAAATACGTGGGCACCATGTAATTCTTCATGTGAAACTATTTAACTCCTAGCATCTCAACACATACTTGTAGTACACCATACGTAGCTGAAGCGATCGCCACCCTGAGCATGTATGGATTTCTGGAAACAGTTTTGAGTTTGAATACAATCTGCCATGTGGTTGGTTGGTAAGAATTATCACCAATCCCCCCGCAATTATAAGGCAAGCAAGGGTTTAGGAACTTAATTTCCCCCCCCCCCTAGCATACCCAATGAAATATTTTGATTTTATAGTCACCTAGAAACATGAGCAAAAAACCAGTCTTTCCTGTAGTCACTCGTACCAACAGTATACACGACGTCTTGACGAGGATATAATTCTGCATACCTCTCCCACAGCCCATATTGTCTAAAGTTATTAATAGAGCTGCAAACCATTTTGAAGATTCAAATCGTTAACTACCTGTTATTTAGTTGCAACTTTGCGGATTTATATTCCTCACGAGACGATGGGCAACTTTTTGATTAAAAAACTAACCTGTTTGACTTGGCGACATAAAGTTTATTTATGTATTCTGATTTGGGATCAGGCACAAAAAATTCCCCCGTAGAACGATCAGGAATTCCTATTTGCCATAGAGTAGGACCTTGCCTTGGTGGTTCATATGTGAGGTTCCCTAGATTTAATTTTAATCCTGCATTGGATGGATATCACCAATGTTAGTAATAATCTGGGCATTTAGTCTCTTACAGTGCAATCTCTACTTTCTAGGACTATTAAAATGGGCATTAAAGAAAATTTCATAAAATTTGGAAAAGGAACCTGAGGTGATGGTAATCTGAACATCATATTTGTAATCTCCAATATAACCGAGAACCCATGCATAAAGATTATATGCTCCAGGTCGAACGCCATTTATAGAGAAAGATCCATTAGCATTAGAATTTGTCCAGAACTGGTAACCCTGTAAACAAATGAAGTATATGTAGGGTTTAGTGGATAATTAATAGTGCACGTATGCCGAAGAAAAACATAAAAATTTACCAAACTCACCTTGCTTTCTGTTTGCCAAGAACCAGCATTTCCTACTACTGCCAAACTTATGTGGGCAAACACCGCAGGTTTATTCTGTGGTTGAAGGAACCTAATAACAAATAGCAGAATCTCCTTTTACTCATAGAAAATTGACAGTGGCGAGGAAAAAAGAGTGCAACAAGAGAGTTAGACTTAGGGGGGGGGGGGGGGGGGGGGGGGGGGGGGGGGGGGGGGGGGGGGGGGGGGGGGGGGGGAGAGAGAGAGAGAGAGAGAACGAGATTAACCTATCTTGGATAAATAATTGACCATTAGCATTACCACGCTGATCCAAAGAAGCGAAGTCATCTGAAGCTGGGAAACTGTATGGCCAATTTTGTTTTTCCGTCGACATCTAATGAAGAAAACAACATAAGATCTGAGTTGTCTTATATTCTTCAAATAGTAGCTGAAGCTAGTAATAGATGAGAAAAATAACAGCTTTTACAACTTGTTGAATCATTAGTTGGATTCTGAAGAGAAAATAGCAAGGGAAATGGAACCTGTTGTTTAGCATCTTTCCAAAGTTGCTGAGTGGCAGTGTCTGCATCAGAAGCTGTGTTAAGATAGATGTATGAAAATAGGGCCATATACTTTTTTCCAATGCTCTCCCTTACTCAGATGCACTACTAGCTCCTTGCCACCATAGTGTTTGGTAACAAAAACCTTGACATTGCAAGCAGCTGAGTTAGATTAAACCACTTAGAAATTCACAATATTGTTGCAAATAAAAGTTTGATATGATCAAGCCCAAGGCTTGGAACTAGGGGTGTCAACGGTGCGGTTTTGGGAGGTTTTGGGCTGAAAAACACCTAGCCCAAACACGGCCCAATTAGCAAAATAACGGTTTCAGCTGGTTTAGTTTTGGTGCGGTTTGGTTTCGGGCTATCTAATAGTTTGGGCTAATGGTTTAGATTTGGGTTGACTAACGGTTTATGGTGTGTAAGAAAAAGAACGAGAAGAAACAATTGAGCATCCTACAACAAAAACGAAAATTATATGGAAAGCAAAGTTGATGTTGGTCAATTTCCATTAAAAAAAAGCCCACCCATTCTATAGAAATCAAGAACCTAGATATTAAGTAGTAAAATGACTATTTGATCTTTGAATTCATGCTGAATTTTTTTACTTGTCTATACCAACTACCTAATGGTAATATAATGATTCAAATACTATTAAATGTAGAATTATAAAACGGGTTATAACGGGTTGCGGTTCGGTTTCGGGTTGGTGCGGGCTCCACAACCCTCAGCCCAATTATGGCCCATTAAGGTTCGGTGGGCCGATTCGGGCTATAACGGGCCGGTGCGGTTCGGTTTTAACAGTTCGGGCTATAAATTGACACCCATACCTGAAACCATTATCTCTAAGCCAGACACTAACCAATTTTCATATGGGCTGTCCTTAACGTACAACGTTGTGTTGACAACGGTCGAGATCGAAATCTTGTAAATCAACTTTTAGTTGTATATTATCCTCTTTACATTGGTACTTATGTTTGCATACAGACAGACATTTTTACTTCGCTCAATATTAACTTTAGTTGAGAGGCATCCTTTTTATTACCAAATCTAGAGCCTTAACCTATTTGTTCCATTGAATCAAAACTATCCAAGCAATCAAAACTCGATATCGACGGTTCGTTGTAGGTGCTGCACGTTAATTGCGTAGTACAGCCAAAGCAATTTTCCCTTGAGTACATAAATTATGGGTGGACTTACCGCAAGACAGGTGGGGCCCACATGGGAGGTGAGGTCCTACTTGGTGGGCCCACCTGTACGGTACTCATAATCTGCGTTGATCACCCGGAATCCAATTGGAGAGGTGAAGCTGATCCAACCGTGGACCCCAGTGTTTTCATTGTCACATGAATACTGATACTTGTCATCAACCTGAGGCATGGAAAATAAAAACAGTGAGGACTGAGGCATGCCAAACAGGCCTAACCAACCAACCAAACAAATCGAATTAGGTCAAAATTGAGCCTACTTTTTATTGGGCGGATTTTGATTTTACCCATTTTAGTTGAAACATCGGTTCGACCGGTAATCTAGGAATATGAGATTACCTCTCCCCTGAATTTAGGATTGCTTGCATTCATCAACTTGACTGCTTCTGGGTAGGCCAATGGTTGACCCGTTGACCGGTCTTGTCCAGTGGGCATGAACCTTTGCCTCTTGTCCGATATGGCCATGTAGGTAAACCTATAATAATCCATTTCAAACATCATATTTAGATTTTTGTCCAAATTGATTCTCAAATAAAACCGAATGATTCCAATGGCATATTGCTTAGTCCAACCAAATGCTGGTCCGGTTGTCAATACCGTGGCTTTGCTAGAACTATTAAAACTAGAATGAGAAATAAAAAGGGAACGAAATAAGTTAATTTATCTTACAAGTCTATCATGGGCTTGAAAGCAATTTTGGTTTCATCCATGATTAAAGCGGGGTGTTCTTGTAAATGCTCATAAATTGCGTAGGAGTAGAAACCAGAGCGACCTCGTAGCATCACAAACCTGATAATTAACAATAATTGAAAGCAAATACAATTAACAATTATTCAGAAATAGAAAAAAGAAGCTGATAAGATAATATAATGTAATAAGACCAGCAAAGGCAAACCTTTTGTCTATACTTAACAGAATTAATTTTTCTCCAGCCTAAGACCAGTTTATTGTGAATGAAATCTCAAGTTTTTCTTCATTTTCTACTTTAACCTTGAAATTGTGACCTTGGAGCCTGTGTATAATTGATTAAATTAAAAATAATTAAAATCCAAACAAGCAAGTATGATATTCTATCTTGACGGGTAGAGTTTTGTGCTCTCTTTAAATATTTTCATCACATATTTAAGGTGGGTCCATGTGGGGCTCATCAAGAAATTTCACCTCTGTTTCATTTTATCACCAGTCAAAGCGGCCACACCCCAATTTTTTGATGGAGAAGTGTGAAGAAAGCCAAGGTTTCACCATGATAGATAGAATTTCCAAACTACAGACATATTAAGCAAGAAGTATGAGATTTTGAAACCTACCTCTTAAAGGTTCCTACTCTATTATTAGGGAATTTCCACACAACATTCCAATACCTGATGTAGAATTCAATGCCAAAAAGAATTTTAAATTTTAATTAGAAGCCAATTTGAAACCCATTGAATTAGTAATAAATTTTGGTTACCACAAAAGAAAAAAATGTTCAGAATAAGTATTAAAATTTATTTCATGTAAAGTGTAGATGAGTAAATGCATACCCTCTGTTTGTCTCATCATTGTGAGTGTCCAGTATATTATCGATGCCATTATATTTTATGCTGTGATGTGCCCTCCAGGATTTGATAATGTCACTTGTAGGAGGCCATTGTCCATCATGACCTGTAACACATTTTATATTCACAATCTCATTCTATATATTGGTTAGGGTTGTCAATTATGGGATCCAACCATTGAAAACAAGTCAAACCAGCCCTTTAGATCACAACCGGACCAGCACAAGGTACAAGTTTGGGTTGGTTCCTTCCGACCTCTTCGTGGCTTGTTAGCCTCAACTAGATAGAAAGATTCATTAATTTAACATTTTTTTCCCGGTCCTATAGAAATACTATAAGAAGCACTTGAGGGAAACAACCATGGAAGTTGTGGAAAAAAAATACTTCCAATATAGAGAGAGGAGGGCAATTCCACCACTCCCTAAAGAGGTAAGAAGTCCTAGCACCTCTAACAACAAAAATTAGCATATATAGACATTTTGAGTTCGAAATTGGAAACAACAGAGTCAAAACTATCTCTAAGTTTAAAGATCTCATCTAAAATGCAGGTTGTTGTCCAGTCTATCGAACTTCCTGAACCGTTCAAAGCAACAATCGCACTCTCGCAATTCGTGTTTGCCACCAGCTGGATCACATATAGGGATTCAGCCTGTGAAATCCCGCCTAATCCTAACCTTGCTACTATGCCAAATCCATACCTACCATATGCATTATTCGATTTATTCTCTATCGTATGAGTTGCCTAGTTTCATTTGGTAGAAGTTTACCCCGAAGGTGATCTATCCTATCTACGATTTCTTCTTGTGCCTTCTATTCCCTTTGATAGGAGGGTGATCTTAAGTCATTCCCATGACTGATCCTTCTATCCCTGTTGTTCTAGAGTGGATCTCCATACACCCTATAACCTTGTGAACTCTCCTAATGATGATTTCTAAGAGAAATCAAATGTGATCTTCATGATTTGTTATTCCTTCTAATTGTTTCAAAACTTCAAGCTTTTCATCTCCTGTTGCTCAACAAAGGTTAATAATCTCTCATGTGCTGTATTAATCTACTCTTACTATGTTTTATCCTTTGCTATTGAGATTTAGAAGAAGATGCTACATCCTTGCAACCATCTCTTCTACAATCTCCTTTCAATCTTATGGTTTTATGATCTTCATATTGGTCTTTGCCATGATCCTTGTGAAGTCTTCATGAAGCCATTATCATACTCTAGATTTGATTTCAAAGCATGTTAGATTTATTCCTTGTTTTCTTACAAAAGAATTATTGTTAATTGTTTTCCGTTGATTTTGGGAGAAGAAAGTCAAGGTAAAAGCGATGTATCTCCATCTCCTTCAAAAACCTAGTACTCTCCCAATTTCGAGGACGAAATTATTTTAAGGGGGGGAGAATGTAAGATCCAGCCCAAACCTAACCAGGACACCCTATTTGTTTTTGGGTGAAGAAAGACTTGTTTGATATTAGACCTTAAAGTTAGACCTTGATTTCAGTGTTATTATCTTTGAAAGCCTTAAGAAGTCATGCCAGACCTTTCCCTTAGGGTAGACCTGTAATATCTGGCCTTATCCTAACCTTGACCCGGCCCGGAATTTGTTATGTTTGTAGGTCCAAAGACCCAAAGTGGGGGTAAAAGAGACTTGTGGACCCTTTTGGTTGATGATTTGGTGTCGCAGCCCAAGCCCATAGACATTGACGATGATACCCCTCACTTGAGAGCATTGTCAGTGTTAGTTTTGAATCTGCGCACCGAAGAGGGGTGAATTAGTTGAAATACCAAATGAACTCCTGTGCTCAATCCGATTGTATTTCCCGAAACTAGACTTCTTTATGGACTTGGAGGGGAAAACCCCACCCAATTTGACCCCATATAGCCCTCCAAATCCCTGTCCGGAGTTGCTGAACTATGTCTGGCAAATCCTCCTTGCGCATCGAAGAAGGTGAGCTTAGTTGGTGGACCTAATGAACTCCCCTGCTTGATACAAAGGTATTTCTGGAAACTAGACTTCTTGATTGACTTGTAGGAGAAAACCTCACTCAATTTTACCCCATATAGCCCTCCGAATCCCTATTCGAAGTTGCTGAACTATTTCTGGATTTTCTGCTGAAACCCGGTTACTGTTTGGTCAATGCACTTTGGTCGATGCCATCAACCAAGGACCATCGACCAAAGTTGCCCAAAATCGAGAAAAATATGCTTTTTGGATATTCCTTCCTCTATTTAAGTGAAACCTCGAACCTAGAACGATATTTTACTCATTTCAACACCTGAGAACGTGGGAAAGCTCCTCTTAGGCTCCTCCTTGATTTGGGTGATGATCTTCTACAAGAATCATTGTCTCTCTTCTCCAACTATCATCTTCCAAGGTATGATTCTCTCTCTTGCTCTCTATTCTACTCACTTCTCTTCTTCTTTTTACTGATGAGACCATGGCCAAGGTGCTGCAACCTTGCAAACACCTTGCCATGAACGTCTCTTCCCATTTATACTTGCTTTTCCTTCATTCTTGCAATGCCTCACTTGCATCTTGATCCTTACATATACATTACCATGATTCATTGCTTAACAACTTGATTTCTTATACTAAACTGAGATGTGGAGTATGATTAGTCTAATCTCTGGCTTGCAAATGATTGTAATCATGTTCCTAACCTATTCCCCAACTAATTCTCTAGCTTCCCTTTCAATTCCATCAATTTCTCATGAATGCTAGGATTCTTGTCTTTAGAACATAGGACCTCAATTTGGGGGTTTTCATTTGGACCATCGGATTGTGATAATACTTGCTAGGTAGTGTTCTTACATTGTTATTAATCATCCCTCCAAGTTTCGGATCGATCCGAACCCCGGAAGACCCATTTCGGACCAAAATCCCCAAAACCCATTATGCAGCCCAAAAGACAATTTTGGTCGATCCTCTTTGGTCGGTGCCATCGACCAAGACCATCAACCAAACTTGTTGCTAACAGCAACCTTGCTCCGTTTTGACCCCTTCGACCTCCGATTTTCCCGATTTCTTTTCTAACCTTTCATTTATGTTTGTCTAGGGTCTTATTACCATCTTTGGATCATTCTTTTGAGATTGTTGGTTTATCATCATCGTGACTTAAGGTAAGGACGGCTGTTACCATAACTACATAGATTATGTGATTCTTGCTTCTATGTTAAAGACTTAGTAGATTTACCTTCTTTATCGTATTTCCTACAGTATATGACTGTTATAAGTACTTCAAGTATAGTAGTGCCATGTCTACATATTCTTTTGTTATCATGATTATGTATTCTTAATAAATTCATATGTAATTGATCATGTTATGGTATGTATCTTTCTATATGATGAAATGTCATTTATGTATGATATGATGGAATTGAGAATGTGATTGAATAGGTATGATTTGGGATTGGGGAGTGCCCTACTGGTACTCTGTCCTTGGACATCGGAGGGAATAGTATGGGTTGTTCTCCGAAGATGCCCACCGACGCTTTCCTGGATCATTGGATGACATGCATAGGACTTGTCTAGATGTATGGCTAGGATGTCCCTGTCATATCAGACCGGAATCAGAAGGGCATTGAGACCAAATGACCTATGGTAGTGTATGGTTTGATGGGCGCTCTAGGCCGGTAACCAACCCGGTAGGGGACATAAACCATGCTACGGATACCTGAAAGGAGCCATTTATTGGTAGGGTTGCAAATGGCTAGACTTGGGCTCACGGGCACTCAAGACCGGTATGAGAGCTTCCCGTTTACTATTTGTGGATGACCAATAGGGTTGATGAGTCTGTAATTTGGGATTACGCTGACTCTAGTGTGAAGGATACCGGAAAGGATCGTCGGGGGCGAGGAATGGACGTATTTGGATCTGACTTGATACGACTGAGTGGATGACTTGCATTGGGCTAGGCTTTACTGTGACATGCGCCAGTACTTATACCAAATGGTGATGTGAGAGAGCGGTGACCAATTCCCCTACCACGGTTTTTGAGATGACTTTACCGAATTTCCCTGGCAGCCCCAAGATATCTTGTATGATTGAGGGGGAGTGACTGACAACCCAAAGAAGTATGGTGCTATGACTTAAAGCATGTCTACCATAGAGACTAGCATACATAGAGTTAGAATCTTAATTGCATCATGTGTTTCATATCATATTGCATCATGCTATGTTTTGTATCATTTATCTATGTTATTGTGGAATAACCTGCCTTGCTGAGTTCTTTTGAACTCACTCCTTTTTGCAACATTTTTCTTAGACTTTACTGCAGGTACCACCACTGTTGATAATGATGGTCAACCCTCTGAAGACCAAGTTGATGACCTGTACTCCACTGGTCACGATGTACAAGTTGATAAAGACCAGTAGTTCGAGATTGGGACTTATCTGGAGCAGTTCGGCCTTTGCACTTGTGTGCTAGTATTGGGATATCGTCCCATTTTCTTTTTAACCTTTTAGTTAATTTGTTGAGACCGTAATTTAGTCTGTTCCCTTGTCATGTTGGGAACCGGTTGTAACCCTTAATTTTAGTCGATTTACCTTCCGCTATTATTATAGGACTGGTTTTCCCCTCCTTTTCACACTTTGACTATTTGTCCTATTTGTATCATTTCCGCACTCTGATATTATTTGTGAAACCTTCTGAGATCTTTTCTAGACTTTTATTATTAAATTATTTGAATACAAGGAATTGTTCTTGCTTTTGATTATATTATTGTGCTAAGTGGCTATGATCTTTCCTAAACTTGATCGGCAGGACCGTGATTCACTCCCCGGGTAATCCAGATAGGGTACCCCCTTGGTGGAAATAGGGCGGGATGTGACAGATGGTATCAGAGCCCAAGTTTTCAGACAATCATAACCACAGAACACAGTAATGAAGCATCCTCGATTCATAGACCCAGAAGTGACTCAAACTTTCTTAGAATGGAATAATAGAAAACTTGGATTAGAAACTTGAATAAATGAAGCATAATACATACTGGTTGAATAATACATAATAATTAAAGTTAATGACTTGTACTTGGGTTGTAGTCATGGTTAGAGTTAAGTTGTCAGTTTTAAGTATTGTGTTTGTGTTGTGAGTCATGAGTTGGGTCTTGAGTTGAAAGTTGTCGTCGTGAGTCATCCTTGTCAATGAGTCTTTGTTGTGAGTCGTGTGTTGTCATGAGTCTGAGTTGTGTCGTCGTCATGTGTTGTCGTATGAGTCTGAGTCGGGAGTCGTCATTGGGAGTAATGGTCGTGAGTGGTCGTCATGAGTTATAAGTCATAACTAAACATTAACAATTTCTAAATACAATAAAAGAAATGCATAATGTACAATAACATAAGTGAAACAAACTGAATTTCATTAATCACATAGGAGATTTTTTTTTTTTTCAAGTCTGAAAGGAAATACATCATTGAAAGCATAAAAGGAAAATCCTAGCACTTTGTAAGGTTGTTTTTGGGTTTTTGAAAAAATATATAGATGCCACATCATCAGTAAACTAACTGAGCTTAACAGAAGGGGGCATTAGTAATTTTAGACATAGTTAAAGGTTGGATTAATAATTTTAAAAAGTAGAGGGGATAAAGTAGTAATAAAATCAGAGTACAGGGGGGCAACAGTAATTATCCCTATATTGAAATATGCAAGGACTCTTTTCTCCATTAGGACTCTCTCAATAATATCTCTGTAGATTTGATTGATAATTTATAATCTCAGTCGTGGATCAAAATTTGCTTCTTTATCTTTAAAATATTTTGGAGTGTTTTGGGAAAAAAAAATTCTCAAAACCTTAGCTCTAATACCATGAAAGAATGCAAAGAAAACTCTGTTTTTGATAAATAAGTTACTTACCTTAATGGATAAGTCTTATGTATTTATAAATAAACATGGCTGTTGTACAAGATTCGTTTACAATATTCAAATTTGAATTTAAAATTAAAAACTTGAATTCAAATTTAAAAAACTTGAATTCAAAAATCAAATTCAAACCATAACAGATCCGTTATGGTCTTTCAGAGTTGGCCCATAATCACATCTCTAGCCCATCATGCTCCAGATCAGGCCCATTTTCGCATTTGAAAATTTGAACGGACGTCTTGGCGTGTAAAATCGCATGATTCATACCCAAAACTCCAAATATTTGCTTAAATCTTGAAAAGTCCTAAAATATGCAAAAACAACATAAAACCCAAGGTAGCTCCACTCTAAGTGTGTAAAATGCATGCTTTATGCCCTAAGATTTCACACATAAATGTGCTCATCAGATTCCCCTACACTTAGACTAAGCTTGTCCTCAAGCAAGAATAAAAGGAAAAAATACAAATGCAAGTAAGAAATAATGCAACAAAATAAAATCCTAACTCACTTTCGTAGGAATGACGGTTACACTTAGCATGTGCAACAAGCTTTTAAACCTCTAGGTTACCCCTAGAGGACGAGTTTTATCTCGTGGATGTTTGAAGTGAATATTCATCCAAAATTCAGTTCAAAATAAAACATTGCAAATTTCAACTCTAGCAATTGGTAAGTACTCATACATGATCAATAACTATGACAATTTTCCTCACCATTGATCTAAGATCTCCCACACTTGAACTTTATTACCCCATATTGATTCTTGAGACTAAGCATATATCTTAATCAAAGACTCACCTTATATCCTTCAAGTACACCTCTCCTTTAAGCAAAACCACACATAAAGTAAAGGGACCAAGGACTAAGGTTTTGAAGTATTTTTTACCAAACATTTCTACCAAGGCATTGATGACACTTGCATTTATTTTTCCCTTTTTTTTTTTTTTTTTTTTTTTTTTTTTTGAGTAGTGAACTCCATTTTACTCTACTACGGTTGGCTTGAATGACATGGTGGAGCAAACACTAGAAACCCAAGTTACCTTGTAGCTTTGTTTTGCATATGCCCACATAGACAGTGATGTGAGAGTTCTTTTCAATTATCTCATTCCTAAGAGTTTCGATCAAGTCACCTCGATTCCTGAGTCGAAGTGCCCTGTCCAGTTCCAAGGAATTCAACTTTTACTTTCTACTATTTTTTTCTTTTTCTTTTTTCATGCCATACAAAAAAATTGATCTCAACTCCTAGCCAAAGGAACAAGGACCCACAAAATCCATAGATGGTCCAACGCCTTAAGTTAAGGGTCTCTTATTTTTCTAAGGAAATTCTCATCTCAACATACATACAAGTTATCTTCGATTTAACAGGGTTTTTATGTGTTCACGATGGGTACCAAAATCACTCTCCTTTCACACATCATAGCAATTGAAAGAGTATGTACACTAACCAAAAGTTAAAGTTAAAAATCTACAAAGATGCTATAACCCCCCCCCCCCCCTCATACTTAAGTAATGCAATGTCCTCATTGCATGTGTGAAAAGATAAACAAGGAAGACAAATGAGGGGTATACCTTTCAGTCAAGATGTGCTTATCATGGGAAGCTTAAGTCTTATCTTCAATATCAATGTATGATGGGGAAGACACTCTAAATAAGAAAAACCATGAATAGAAAAATCATTCTTAAAGACTTCAAGAAAAACCTTTACCATGTAAGAGAAAATTTTCATCATACGTTGAGGTTCTCTAGAAGGTTTAGCATCCTTCATAAGATGAATATGATGTCGTAGAATGGAAGGGTTTACACCTTTGATATTAGTCATAGACCAATCCAATGCTTCTCTATTATCATTCAACAATGTGATAAACTCTTCTGTTTGGTCAGAAGTTAAATCAGAGACAACAATGACAGGAAGAGTATTATCTTGTCCCAAAAAAACATATTGCAAATTATAAGGCAACTTTTTCAATTCTAGCTTGGAGGGTTCAATTATTGAGGGTTTGGGAATGGAGATGGAGATGGATAGGGGTCTAATAGGCTCCAAAGGTATGTGAAGACTTGAGACTTCAGAAAAGAATGTTTTACTATCATCATCCAACATATCCATACATTCTTGAAATTCATGATCAAAATCAATCTCAAAGTTGGTAATAAAATCATTAGGAAAATCCAAAGATTCCTCAAACATATTGACCTCTTCTTCTATATGTGGTTATTTCCCTATCCTAAACATATTAAACTCCACAGTTCGATTTCCGAAAGAAAACCGTAAGAGCCCATTTCAACAATTGATTAATGCATTACTAGTAGCAAAAAAAGGTCTTTTTAAAATTATTGGGATTTCATCTTTGATTGAAAAAGGTTTAGTATCTAACACAATGAAATCAACTGGAAAAATAAATTCTCCCACCTTCAGTAAAACATCTTCAGTCATCCATTTAGGAATCTTAATTGACCTATCTGCCAACTGAAGAGTAGTTCTAGTTGCTTTCAATTCTTCCAATCCTAATTGCTTATAAACATGGTGATACAGGATGCCCGACCGAACCGGGTTCAGAGATGGCGTGCACAAGAAGAAACTTAACGCTATTAGCAAGCCTGCATGATTTCGAGATTCCTGGGGCGTATAACTGGTCAAAGTGACGGTTATCAACACTCGCAGAACAGGCAATCGTGCCAACTTGGATAACAGCCATGACCATAGCATCAAGATCGTGTGATCAGAGGAAGTTATTCGTTACCCCACTAACGGGTCTAATCATTTGGATCTGACAGTCATCAGAAGAAGGCACATACAAGTTCAAGGAATGAGATTCAAAGGTAAACTCTATATAAGACATCACCAACGGACGAAGAAGGTATCTAAATCATATTCCCAAATATCGTATTCTTACTTTCGCCCTGCATCTAGTCAGAGCCTTTGTGATCAGTTCATCAATTGACTTAGCTATCGGAGGTGGACTCCCGATGTCACATCCACCCTAAGGGTACCTTATTTGGATTACCCGGTGGAGTCATCCACAGCCCAAAAGATCAAGTTTAGGAATGATCATATCCATTTAGCACAATAATTTAATCAAAAGCAAGAACAAATCAAAATTTTCAAATAACTTAATAATAAAAGTCAAGGAAGAATCTTAGAAGAATCACAAAGAGCATCAAAGTGTGGAAAGATACTAATAAAATAATTAATCAAAATGTGAAATAAGGCGGAAACCCATGCTACAATAACAACGGAAGGTAGATCGAGATAAGGTGCATGTTACAACCAGTTCTTAAAAGAAGGGAAAGGAAAGGTAAACAACTAAATTACAGTTTCTTCTAACTTACACAATGTTTCCTAAATAACAAAATTATAAGAAACTAAGCCAGGCCGCATCTGCTCCTGACAAATATCAGTCTCGGATTGCTAATTTTTATCAACGTGTTCACCGCCACCAGTGTGATACGAGTCACCAACTTGGTCTTCAGAGTGTTGACTATCACAGTCAACAGTAGTAGTACTGCGAGAAAAGTCTAACAAAATATGTTGCAAAAAGGAGTGAGTTCAAAAGAACTCAGCAAGGTAGTCATTCCATAAAACATAAGCCATATGATACAAGCCATAACATGATGCAATATGATATGAAACACATGATGCAAGTATGGTTCTAACTCTATAAATGATGGTCTCTAAGGTAGACATGCTTTAAGTCATAGCACCATACTTCTTTGGGTAGGTCTCAATCACTCAAGCCGGTGGGAACTGGGTCCTGAAACCTTACAGACAACCTTGGCTGGGGTTTCGGTCACCGCTCTCTCACATCACCATTTGGTCTAAGTATTGGCGCATGTCAAGGTAAAGCCTAGCCCAATGCAAGTCTTCTACTCAGTCATATCATGTCAGATCCAGATACGTCCATTCCTCGCCCCCGGCGATCCTTTCCGTTATCCTTCACACTAGAGTCAGCGTAATCCCAGATTACGGACTCATCAACCCTATTGGTCATCCACATATAGTAAACGGGAAGCTCTCACTTCCTCTCACGGGTTGGTTACCAGTCTTGAACGCCCGTGAGCCCAAGTCTATCCATATGCAACCCTACCAATAAATGGCCCCCACAATGTGATTCATGTCCCCTCACGGGTTGGTTACCGGTCTTGAGCGCCCATGAATCCCCATTGCTACCACCTGTCGTTCGGTCTCAATGCCCTTTCGATTCGGGTCTGATATGACAAGGATAATCCTAGCCATACAACTAGACAATCCTATGTATGTTATCCAATAACCCAGGAAAGTGTCGATGGGCACCTTCGGAGAACATCCCATACTATTCCCTCTGATGCCCAAGGACAGAAGCATCAACAGAACACTCCCCAATCCCAAGTTATACCTAAGCAACCACATACTCATGTCCAACATCTCACATATATTTGATACATCATCATAACAAAAGTTCAATCATAATATTGAAATGATTCATCATAAGTATAAGTGACAATAATAATTAATCATTATAACAAGAATATATGAAATCACAATACTACTGTTCTAAGCATGTATAACAGTCCTATGATGTTCAAAAGTAATAAAGAGACCATGTTCACCAAGTAATGAAATTCAAGGCATAAGCACATAGCCTATGTATTTATGGCGATAACCATCCTTACCTTAATCGAGTCGGAAATAATACTAATAATCACCAAGAATAGCCCCAAAGTCAGTGTTGGTACCCTAAACAACATACAAGTAACATCAGAGAAGAAAACAATCGAATCGGAGGTCAAACGAAGCAATTTGGCCAAGTACAGGGATGTTAACATCTCTTGGTTGAATGGCTTGGTCGACTGTCAGTCGACCAAGGCAGTCGACCAAGACTTGTTAACAATGGATAGAATTGAAGATTTGGCCCGAAACCAATCTTCCGGTGCTCCGATCAACACGAAATTTGGAGGGCATGATTATAACGATATGAGGACACTACATACTAAATTTCATGACGATCCAACGGTCCAATTATAAATACCCAAATCGAAGCCCTATGTTCTATATGATAAATATCAAGAATCAAATTGGAATTGATTGAAATTGTAAAGAATGATGGGAATCAATCAAGTGAATGTTAAGAATTAAATTAGAATCATGAATTCATAATAATCTAGACCTAACATGCATCTACATATTTGTTTTGAATCAAGGATAGGTTGAAATGAAAGGAATCAAAGCAATAAAATGTAAGCAATCCTAATGGGAGCATAACATAGCAAGAGTGGGGTGATAATCATGGAATTGAAAGGGGGAAACTCATGGTTAAGTGTTTGCAAGGTTGCAGCACTTCAACCATGGTCTTAAGTTCATAAATTGATAGAATAATGAATAGATTAGAAGAAGAATAAGAGGAATCATACTTTGAGTTGATGATTGAGGTGGAAAACTAATGATTGGAGTCAAGGATCTTCACAAACACCAGGGAAGGCCCAAGAGAGTGTCACTTTTTGTTCTCTGGAGTAGGGTAGACCCTCATTCACGAGTTCCAAAAAGGTAGGTCAAAATGGTAAAGATTTTTGTGATTTTCGAATTTCATTACTGCTTGGTCTACTGGCTGGTTGAGTGGCCAGTCGACCAAGCAAGAACTGCAACTTCGGACAGGGATTCGGGGGGGCTATACAGGGTAAAATTGAGTGGGAGTTTTCTCCTACAAGTCAATCAAGAAGTCTATTTTCAGAAATATCTTTGGATTGTACATGGGAGTTCATTAGGTGCTTCAACTAATTCAATCTTCATCGATGCGCAGACAGAATTGGCCAGACATAGTTCAGCAACTTCAGACAAGGATTCAGAGAGCTATACGGGGTCAAATCAAGTGAGGTTTTCTACTACAAGTCAATAAAGAAGTCTAGTTCTCAGAAATATCTTATGATTGTACATGGGAGTTCATTAGGTCCACCAACTAAGCTTACCTTATTCAGGCTGCAGATTCAAAACTAACCCTAACAATGTTCTCAAGTGAGGGGCATCATCGTCAATGTCCAAGGGTTTCGGGTCAACACCCAGATCAACACTAAGGGAGAGGCTTGGCTTGACTTTACAGGGTCTTCTAAACATATCTACACTGAGCTTTGGGTCCTACTTCAAGGTCTAACATCAAACAAGCCTTTCTTTGCTCCAAAACAAATAGGGTGCCCCGGGCTAGGCTTAGGCTGGATTTCACACCCAACCCCCACGGTCGGGCCACATCTAACGATTTTTTTGCAGGTCATTCTTACGTGATCTAAGGGCTAGGTAGATTTTGAACGCATCATTTGGCGCCGTCTGTGGGAAGCACTTCAGAAAGTCATGGTTACCAGGTCAGAGGCAACGGCTGCGGTAGCTCAGTAAAAAGTTGACATTCAACTTCCTAGTGGAAACAATCCAAAACATATCCCTGAAGGAAGTCAAGCTCGTGAAGTACGAGAGGATGGAGGACTGTAAAATCTAGCCCTATCCTAACCCTAACCCTGACCCTATCCCGGATCCATTGTTGTTTATAGGTCTAAAGACCCGAAGCGGTGGTAGAAGAGACTTGTGGACCCTTTTGATTGACAATTTTGAGTCGGAGTCCGAGCCCATGGACATTGACGATGATACCCCTTACTTGAGTACATTGTCGGTGTTTAGTGAGAATCTGCACATCGAAGAAGGGTGAATTAGTTGAAGTATCTAATGGACTCCTGTGTACAATCCGAAGGTATTTCCCGAAACTAGACTTCTTGATTGACTTGTAGAAGAAAACCCCACTCAAATTGACCCCATATAGCCCTCCAAATCCCTGTCCGAAGTTTTTGAACTATTAGTGATTTTTCGGCTGAAACTTGTTTGGTCGATGCCATCGACCAAGAGCATCGACCAAAGTTTCCCAGACTCGAGTTAATGATTCCTTTGGAATATTCTCTACCCTATTTATGCTAGCCTCGTGTTTTGAGCCCTATTCTAATCATTACCACACCTGAGAACGTGGAGAAGGTTCCCCAAAGCTCCTCCTTGGCATTGGTGAAGAAGATTCCACCCAAATCATTGTCAATCATTGTTCTTTGTCTCCATCACCAACTACAAGGTATGATTCATCACTCTGACTCTCTATTCTATTCCTTTTCTTGCTATTGAAAGCTTGGAGTTGATGCTGCAAACTTGCAACCATCACTCCAAGTGTTCACTCTTGCTTAACCTATGATCCTCTCCCATGTCCATTGGTGTTATGCTCTCATTTCAAGCCTTGCATATGCATTCCTTTGATTTTCTTCTTAACTTCATGCTTTCTTATCCAAAACTGAGGTATATAGTGTGCTATGTCTATGTTTATTACTAGCATATATATGATTCTAACCAAATTCCTATAAGTCCCCTAGCCAATTCATGCCTTTCCAATGCAAATGCAATTGATTTCAATCCATGCAATGATTCTTGTCTATAGAACTTAGTAGTCCAATTTGGGGCATTCTATTTAGACCTTTAGATTGTGTTGATTCCTTGATTAGTAGTGTTCTCATACTGTTCTTAAGCATCCCTTCAAGCTTCGGATCGATCGGAGCCCCGGAAGACCGATTTCGGACAAAAATCCCAAAATCCACTATGCAGCCCCGAGAATGTCTTGGTCGATCCTCCTTGGTCGATGCCATCGACCAAGAGCATCGACCAAACATGTTGCTAACTACAACTTCACCCAGTTTTGACCCGTTCGACCTCCGATTTTGCCGATTTCTTCTCTAATCTTTCATTTATGTTTGTTTAGGGTCTTAACACTATTATTGGATCATTCTTTGTGACTCTTGGATCATCATCAACTCAAATTAAGCTAAGGACGGTTATACCCTTATGACATAGACTATATGATTTATACACTGATGTTAACAACTTGATAGGCCGAAACATTATGCCGAAGGCTGGACATCACCATTGGGTCACAGTGATGGAGGCCTTAGTCATCTATCGCATCTACATGGGCTTCGAGATAGATCTCTCTTTCATCATTCAGCAGGTCATGCTGGACCTGGTTCTGCGGCCTAGCATGCGGAACCTTTGCTATGGGAGGCTACTGACCTTGATCTTCATGCATTTCGGACTGAGTTTCTAGGATACACCAGTGGACACTGGTTCTCGGGGATACACGATCGGGACTAGGACCATTCGCCAGATGAGGCTGAGACAGACAGTGAGATCTCCTGGTCCAGAGGATGAGGATGATGAGGAGACAGAGGAGGAGGAGCAGGAGTCAGAGGATGGAGGAGAGGATGTCAGTCCTGATAGTGATGATCAAGTCGGAGATGATACAGAGATGCACGAGGCTGAGCTGGGGCATCATGAGTTTCCTTCATCGCACTTTGAGACAGGTGGCCCTTCTCATGCAGTTCCAGAGACTTCAGATCTTAGGGCACAGATGAGATCGATGACTTCCATGGTAGAGAGGATGGAGGTCAGAAAGGAGCAGATGTATGAGAGGATGGAGTCACGACAGAATAGGATAGAGCATCAGGTGACTCAGCTAGCAGAGGACTTCAGAGCATACAGAGATCAGAGGAGATCACCTAGATAGACTATATATTAGGATTTTCATTTATGCACTATCTGATGTAATCGTTGTAAAAGCTTTTCAAATTAATGAAGTTCATTTTGTTTCACTTAATTATTGTGTATTATGCACTTTTCTTCTATTGCATTAAGTGACATTTGTTTAAGTATAATTATGGTATGTTATTCAAAGATGTTATGTTATGCTTCATTGGTTAAGTTTCTAATCCAAGTGTTCTATTATTCACTTCTAAGAGTAGGGGAGTCATTTTAGATCTATGACTCAGGAATGTTCCGTTATTGTTTTCTGTGGTTAGGATTTCCTCGAACTTTGGGCTCTGATACCACTCTGTCACATCCACCTAGCTGGTACCCTCCCTGGCATACCCGAGTGTGTGATCCACAGCCCCGAAGACCAAGTATCGAGTAATCAACCTCCCACATAGACAATAACATAATCATGAACAATAATAATCAATGTGCAAAAGATAAACCAAAGATCCAAATAAGGAAAGAATACACCATGTATATAATCAGAGTACGAAAGATAATCAGAGTGTCTAAATCAATAAGTAAAGTGAGGCGGAATCCCACTCTACAGCCAGCGGAATAGTAGTTCTAAAAGAAAAGAAAGATTACAACTGTATCTAAAATAGAAAAGAAACTGAAACATACTAACTAAAGTCTATTCTACTTTATAGAAAACATCCTCATAAACGTAGACTTCATCAACTATGCTCAGACGTTCCCATTCCACATCAGGGCTAATCCTGGTAACAAGCAAAACCACATGAAGAATCCTCAATGTAATCTTCATGGTTGCCAGCACCTTGCGGGTAGTACGCCTCTTCAGTTTGCGCTTCCTCGAATTGACTTTCATAGTCATCAGTACCTGTAGAGTAGTCTAACAAAACATTATACAAAAGGAATGAGTTTCAAAGAAACTCAGTAAGGTAGTTAATCCATATCAACATATATAGCAGTATTTCAAAGCTAAGTAAAATGCTATTTGATATGAAACACATGATGCAATATGATTCCAACTCTATGTATGCTGGTCTCTATTGGCAGACATGCTTTAAGTCATAGCACCATACTTCTGTAGGAAGGTCTCATCACACAACGCCTTTTGGTAGTGGGTTCGGCATCCCTCGGGACATTCCATGGCTAGGGGTATAGTCACCACTCTCTCACATCACCATTGGTCTAAGTACTGGCGCATGTTAGGGTCAAAGCCTAGCCAAATGCAAGTCTCCTACTCAGTTACATCAAGTCAGATCCAGATACGTCCATTCCTCGTCCCTGACGATCCTTTCAGGTATCCTTCACACTAGAGTCCTCATAGTCCCTTACTACGGACTCATCAACCTTATAGGTCATCCACATATGGTAAACGGGAAGCTCTCACGTCCTCTCACGGGTTGGTTACCGGTCTTAAGCACTCGTAAGCCCAAGTCTAACCATATGCAACCCTACCGATAAATGGTCCCCACAATGTGATTCATGTCCTCTCATGGATTGGTTACCGGTCTTGAGCGCCCATGAATCCCCATTGCTACCACGGGTCGTTCGGTCTCAATACCCCTCCGATTAGGGTCTGACATAACGGGACATCCTAGCCAAACACTACTAAACAATCCTAAATATGTCTTCCAACAGTTTAGGAAGGTGTCCAAGGGCATCTCCGGAAACATCCCATAATATTCCCGTAGTAGTCCAAGGACAGAAGTGTCAAAAGGACACCTCCCCTTTCCAAACCATAACTTAAGCATACACAAGCATCAATCCATAACATCACATATATGATAACTTCATATATGGAAAGAATTCAATAATAACATTTAACTTGTATAAAACTGGTAAGTAAATCATACATGAGTCAATTTAATACAAACAAGTAATGCTACTGATATCAAGATAGTACAACAGTAGTATAACATTGTAAGAATCTAATTAAAGAAATAAACTAACAAGATTCAAATATAGAAACTAAGATATACAATTTATGTTGTTAAGGAAGTAACCATCCTTACCTTATATAACTCGCAAAGGAATCTTAAGAATTCAAGTAAGATCTTGACAAACTTGAGAATAAGGTCCTAAACAAGTGTATACAACATATTAGGAAAGATCCCTAAAAGAAAAGATATCAAAACATCCAAAACATACCAAATCTGGAGTTGCTGTACTCATTGGTCGATTGGATTGGTCTACTTTCTCAGTCGACCAATCAGTCGACCAACAGAGACAGTGGCCTTCAAAACCATAGTTTTGAGAATAAAGAACCGAATTTTGTGGTTCAAAAGGGTACCAAACAAAGGGTAAACTACTATGATAGCATCCTAGTATATAGAGGACTTCAAAACACTAATCGAATCAAGTCTTCAAGTTACAAATTAGGAAACAAAAGTTACCATAATTAGATCAATCATAGTTCTTGAAGAATTCAAGGTATAGATCATAGACTAGAACAATAGGATGATGGATCATTGATTTTGATAAAAAAATCATGAAAGGCATGCATAGATCTTTAAGAAAATAGATCTAAGACTGAAGAACATGGATCTAAATAAGGAAACAAAACCTACCATAAATGTATCAGTCATGATTCTTGAAGAAAGCATGGTATGATAAAGGAGAAACAACTAGAGATTGATAGATCATGGATCATGTAAAGAAAACACAGCGATTGACTACTAATATGATCAATAAAATTGATCTGAGAAGATCAGAATTTAAATCAAAGATGGACAAAGACAAGATCATGATTTAGATCATGATTCCTTCAAAAGTTTGCAATGATCATGATTAAGAACATTGCTTTAGCCATTAATCCTTAGGAAGATCATGAGAGATAAGTACAGAGATGTTTGCAACAAAGAATGCAGCATCTTCTCTACTGTCTCAACCCAAAAAGGAAAGAAAACAAAGATGAAGAAGAAGAAGAGAGTGTAAACATACCTTTTTGTGTAAGAACATGAGTTTTGACGAAGATTCGTCAAGATAAACACCAAGAACGCAAGGGAGATGACTTGCAGAGGTCTTTGGTTCGTTCCAAAAAGTTTGGAGGCAGGAAATATGAAGTAGACTCGAGATTGGACTTAAATAGAGCAAGCAAGACCTAATTAGCAAAGACAGAACCCATTGGTCGATTGGATTGGTCGACTGGTCCAATCAACCAATCAGAACAGCAATTCCAAAACAGGGAATTGAGGGCTCAGATCAAATCCAAACATAAAGGGGTTTTGCACACACACCAAGTGACTTACCTAATAGCTAGAAATGCCTTCGAACCATGATAGAGAGCACTCTAAGTCCATCAACTAATCCGATCTTCATCAAGATTCAGTTTCCATAAATAGAACACTGTCATCAACACTCATGGATTCAAAGCCAGTCACCAACTCTTCCACTGGGATGGCCCATAGCTGACTTCTTGCTTTACTTCGGGTTGTCAGACCTACAAACAATAGGGTTTTCGGGTCAAGGTTAGGGCTGGGTTTCACAGAACATGAGCGGGAATTCCCGAGAGTGAGGTAGAGAGCGGCGAACGGGTGAGTTACCTGGAAGAAACGATCGGTATGCCGAACCGGATCTGTAACGAGGTTGGGCAGGGGAGTACGTACTCACTCGCCAACCTCAAAGCGTTCGAGTCGAGAAAGTTATCAGACCAATGGCGAAAGTCCGGTCCACATTGGCCAGGAGTTGGCAGATATTAATCAAAGGTTGGGATTGCTCTCCCGAGGGAAGATGGCCAATGACATTTATTCGGTCATCAGGACAAACCCCTTTTGTTGAGGCAATTGCTGGATTTGTGTTTCCTCACAATTTCCGGCTCCCAATTTTCTCTTCATTCGATGGTTCAGGAGATCCTGTAGCCTATATCAGTTATTATCAACAAACTATGGTTGTGGCTGGTAATTCAAACGAAATCCTTTGCAGGGTGTTCGGTTCATCTTTAACCGGTGCAGCACAGAAGTGGTTTTCAAATCTTCCTTCGGGAAAAATTGCCGATTTTAAGGAGTTGGCGTGAAAATTCATTGGTCGTTTCCAGAGTGGAATCCAGATCAAAAAGATGGAGGAAACTCTGTTTACTATCAAGCAAGGGAAGAGTGAATCAATTTGGGAATACCTGAAAAGATTCAACAAAGTTACTATGGAGATTGAGAATCTGGATGAACAAGTAGCTAAAACTACTTTGACAAGGGAAAGGAAGTGGTCGGAGCTAGCTGATCTCCTAGCTTGATCATTTTTGGGGGACCCGAACCGGAGTCACTTCGCAAGTTGAAGTCCAAATCTAAGTTCATTGGAACTGGAGAGGTGCAAAAGAGGAAAAGGTCAAATGGTGAAAGCCCGATCACATTCGATGATGAGAACGAAAGAGGTATTTGCACACCTCACAACGATGCCATAGTCATCAAGGTGGAGATTGGACGTTGGGAAGTGCACAGAGTGTTAGTTGATACCGGCTCTTCCACAAATCTTCTGTCTTACGAAGCTTATCAAATATTGAAGATCGAAGAGGATTTGATGGAGCCATCATCCACACATTTGTATGGATTTGCTGGATCATCTACGGTGGCGGAAGGATCGGTTCAACTGGACCTTTCAGTAGGAAACCTCCCTAAGGAAACTACTATTCGGGTGAATTTCCTGGTGGTTCGAGAGCTTCCGGTGTTATACTCAGCAGACCATCCTTGACAAAACTAGGAGCAGCGGTTTCAACAAAGCACATGAAGATCAAGTTCCCCACTGATAAGGGAATTGGTCGGGTGTCTTCGATCGGAGAATCTCCCGACAAGTGTTGCATAGCTTACTTAAAGGACAAGGAGGGCCCGAAGAAGGCCTTTGCATTACCAATTGAGATACGTGATGATCGGGATGAGAAAGAGATGCAAAGACCTGAGCCAGTAGAGAAATTGGAAAGAATCCAGCTGGATCCTAAAGATGTAAAGAAAACAACTCATATTGGATCTGAGCAGCTGGAGGAGTTCAAGTCAGAATTAAAGACTTTCCTTCGAGGAAACAGGGATGTATTTGCATGGTCTGCTGAAGACATGCCTAGGATAGATCGGCAAGTGGCGGAACACAAGCTTTGGATAGACTCAAAGGCCAAGCCGGTAATCCAAAGAAGAAGAAACTTTTCAACTGAAAAGCATGAAGCTATCAGAAGCGAAGTCGAGAAGTTGAAGAATTCGGGATTCATAGAACCTATTGAATGCCCAACTTGGTTGGCTAATATGGTGATGGTCAAAGAGGCTTATGGGAAGTGGAGGATGTGTACTAACTACACAGACCTCAATAAATCTTGCCCAAAAGACTGCTATCCCTTGCCTCGGATAGATCTGTTGATAGACGCTACAGCAGGATATGAGACCCTAAGTTTCATGGATGCATATTCGGGATACAACCAAATTCTTATGAGTTAGGAGGATGAAAAGTTTACTGCTTTCATGACCGATCGTGAGAGTTTCTATTATAAGGTCATGTCGTTCGGCTTAAAGAACGCTGGAGCAACCTATCAAAGAGCAGTGAACAAAATTTTCAAAGACCTAATCGAGAAGAATTTGGAAACTTATGTTGTTGATATGCTGGTCAAAAGCGTCGCACATTCGGGACACATTGCTGATCTCGCAGAGGTATTTTCGGTAATACAAAAATACCAAATGAAGCTGAATCCAGAGAAGTGCGCGTTCGGCGTGTCTTCGGGAAAGTTTTTGGGTTTCATGGTATCTCAAAGAGGTATAGAGGCTAAACCAACCAAAATACAAGCTTTGATTAACATGGAACCTCCAAAAACTGTTCGGGACGTGCAATGCTTGACAGGAAGAGTAGCTGCCTTGAATCGCTTCATCTCACAGTCAGGAGAAAAGTGCCTTCGTTTCTTCAAAGCCTTGAAGGATTTAAGGGGAAGCAAAGAAGGCCGATGGACAGATGAATGCCAAAAATCATTCAAGAGTCTAAAAGAAACTCTAGGAAAGCCACCTCTATTGTCCCAACCAGAGAAAGGAGAAACCTTGCGGGTTTATTTGGCCACTTCAGCCTCGGTTGTAAGTGCAGTTCTTGTTCGGGAGAAGGAAAGGAAGCAATGGCCTATCTATTATGTTAGTCATGTGCCCTAGATACAAAGACACGGTATTCCCAGATTGAGAACTAGGCTTTGGCTCTGATGATTGCGGCCATGAAACTGCGACCATATTTCCAGGCACACCTGATAAAGGTATTAACAAATTTTTCCTTTGAAAAACGTTCTTTATAAACCTGATTTATCGGGAAGAATGGTGGCGTGGTCGGTTGAGCATGGTGAATTCCAAGTGAATTTCAAATCTCGCACAGCAATCAAGGCTCAGGCGTTAGCAAATTTTGTCGTGGAAACCACGACTCCAATAGAAGAAGAAATCGAACTGAGTATTCCAACCATGTGGGAGATATACGTTGACAGTTCAAGCAATAAGCATGGAGCTGGAGCAGTAATTTTGCTTAAGAGTCCATCAGGTTTTATCATTCGGTATGCATTGAGATTCGCATTTGAAGCAAGCAACAATGATGCCGAATATGAAGCCCTGATAGCCGGACTCCGCTTGGCAAAAGCTCTGGCGATAGCTCATGGCACTATATACAGTGATTCGCAGCTGATAGTTAATCAGGTGCAAGGAGAGTACGGCGTAAAGGAGCCCCGATTACAAAAGTATCAAGAAATTGTGCAGGCATTACAAAAAGAATTCAAAGATTTGAAGGTGTGTCAGATCCCAAGGAAAGAGAATACAATGGCGGATGAACTCTCAAGATTGGCTAACGCCAAGGAAAAGACACTCGACCCTTCGGTTTACATAGAGGAATTGGCCATCCCGAGCAATCAAGAAAAGGAAGTAGCCTATATTGAGGCTGAGCGCCGCTGGATGGACCTGATCGTCGAGTATCTTCGGGATGACAAACTATCAGAGGACACGAGGGAGGCCTGAAAGATTCAGGTACGAGCATCTAGGTTACTATGCAGAATGGAAGATTGCACTGAAGATCTTATGCCGATCCACTCCTGAGATGCTTAGGTCCCGAACGATCACAAACTGCTTTGGCCGAAGTTCACGAAGGAATTTGTGGGGTGTGTATGGGTGGTCGTGCCCTAGCTCACAAATTCTGAGGCTCGGGTTGTATTGGCCAAAGCTCCAAGAAGCTGCGATGAAGTATGTCTGTGCTTGCCACAATTGTCAAATTCACACAACGGTATCAAAGAGATCGACTAAAACCCTAACGTCAATTCTTGATCCTATCCCGTTTGCAATGTGGGGAATTGACATTATGGAAAATTCACCAAGGCATCTGGTGGACGGGAATATCTTATTGTGGCGACTGATTATTTTATGAAGTGGATAGAAGCAAGTGCTCTGGCAACTATCATTGAGAAAAAAGTAGAGAAGTTCGTTTTGGAATCTATAATCTACAGATTCGGGATGCCAAAGGTCATTGTCACTGATCACGGAACACAGTTTGACAATCCCCAGTTCGAGCAATTCTGCAGTACTTATCAAATCGAGCACCGAATGTCATCGGTGGCGTACCCACAAAGCAACGGTCAGGTGGAAGTCACGAATCGAACATTGTTAGACGAAATTAAGAAAAGACTTGAGTCAGACAAAGCTTTGTGGGTCGAAGATCTGCAGAATGTTCTTTGGGCGTACCGAACCACTGTTCGAACCCCAACCGGGGAAACTCCATTCAAACTAGCATATGGATTTGGAGCACTAGCACCCATGGAGGTAATGGCAGGGACACTACGAGAGAGAGAGAGTTCGAAGAAAAAGCAAATTAACAGGGACTACTAGACAGCCTCAACCTACTAGATGAAGTTCGAACAAAAGCAGTTGCCCGAACTCAGCAGTACGACTATAACTCTCGAGTTCAACATCGCCAATACCGATCGGGAGATTTGGTTCTAAGGAACACGTTGGTTTCAGATCCTTGTAATCAAAAGAAGTTGGATCCCTCTTGGGAAGGACCATACAGGATACTCAAGTCGCTCAGTTCGGAAGCATACAAGCTAAAGAATATGACCACCGGGTAGGAACTAGACCGATCATGGAATGCAAGGCACTTGAAGAAGTACTATCCTTAAATATTTACCATTTTTGTTTTTGATTTAGTATTTCCCTCATTCAATGCAATTTCAAGTTTTAAACAACAAATCTTTTGATTGGGGGCTACTACATATCAGTATTTGAATGATGAATCAAAAGGCATCGGTGTAAAACCCAAGTGGGACCTTCTACGAGGCATCGGTTTAAAACCCAAGTGGGACCTCCGAAAGCTTAGAAGAATTTTCAGGATTCTCTAAGTAAAGGCATCGGTTTAAAACCCGGGTGGGACCTTCTATGAGGCATCGGTTTAAAACCCGAGTGGGACCTCCGAAAGCTTAGAAGAATTTTCAGGATTCTCTAAGTAAAGGCATTGATTTAAAACCCGAGTGGGACCTTCTACGAGGCATCGGTTTAAAACCCGAGTGGGAGCTCTGAAAGCTTAGAAGAATTTTAAGGATTCTCTAAGTAAGGGCATCGGTTTAAAACCCGAATGGGACCTTCGAACGCTTAGCGGAAATCTCAGGAATCCCTAAGTAAAGGCTTCGGTTCCGACCAACTAAGACCTTCCAAAGCAAAGGCTTCAGTTCCGACCGACTAAGACCTTCCAAAACAAAGGCTTCGGTTCCGACCGACTAAGACCTTCCAATGCAAAGGCTTCATATCCAACCGACTAAGACCTTCCAAAGCAAAGGCTTCATTTTCAATAATTCTAAGGAATTGATCAGAAGAAGACTTTGGTGAAAAACCCGAATATCTTTGGCGATCCACAAAGTTTAAAGATAAAGTTAATTCTTTATTTCTTTAACGACCAGAAGGGGCCAACCTTTACAACATCAAAAAGCTCTCAGGAAAAATACATATGAGACAACAAGTGTTGGGGTCAAATCTTCATTCAGTCGAAAAACAGTGAATTCTAAGTATCATCATCAGTGATTGCGAAAAGTTCCGTAAGCTTCCATTTGTCGAAGGAGAGTTGGGAAGAAAAACCAAAGCAGCTTTCTTGAAGCAACATAGAGTCAAGAAGGAAAATTGAAGAAGCTCTCATGTGCCGAAACAGAGTCGGGAAGACATACCCAGGCAAGGCCCCTCACTCTCGGCAATTGCAAAGAGTTTCGTAAGCTCCCACCTACAAAAGCTTGAGGAAAACTCCGCAATTCCATACTCTTCATTTAGCTTTTACAGGATCCGATTGCGAAGAATTCCATAAGCTTCCCCCAGCAAAGGCAAGTAGAAAGAAGAACAGGAGGAATGTTTAACTCTAAGATTCACCCTCTTTTCCCTTTTCGACCGATACCGAAGCTTGATCGGTAGCCTGGTTGATGTTCGGGGCGGCTTCTCCGTAGACCAAGTCCCAGAAAGGGGTCAAAGGAGGAGAGTCATTAAGATATAGCAATATATCCGGATCCTCAGTTGGCATATCTTCCAAGTCTTCGGTCCAATTGGGAGGGGGAAGTCCCAATTCTCCAAATACTTTGGGATGACAGTGTTGCTGGTGAGGAGCCGTATCAAATCTTGGATCTCTCTTTAAGATCGACTTCCAAACATCATTCTGCCCTTCCTGGTAAGCCTGTAGATGAAAAATATCCAACAAATCATTAAAAGGCTTACTGTGCAAGTACTTGAAGATGCAAGCCCTCCGAACCTCGACAAGGATATGTTCGGGAAAAGAGGGAACTACCTGCCTTTGGGGTTCGGTGGTTCTTGCCTCGGATTCCTTTAGTGTTCTCGAGAGCCTTTCAACTTGACATTCTAATCTGCAATTGCTCTCGTTAGCAACATTCAGTGAAGAGGAAAGCTGCCAAGATCTCCATGTTCTTCACTCGGGCTACTTCCCAAAGCCCGTCCTGAAGGTGTTTGATCTCAGCATCTTTGGCTTTGACTTCCTCACAAAGCTTAAAAAGATCGGACTGCAAACACTAGATCCGGAAAGCTGATTCCACTTGTTTGTGGAAGTTATCAGCAGTACTCCTGCGGCATTATCAGAGTTATTCATAAAATGAAGATACTCCAAAAGCAAGACAAGGGGAGAAATAATACTTACATTACTAATGAGTTCACAAGGGGCTCGTCGGGAACGGCATTGAAAGCTCTGCTCTTAGTTGGCATCTAGGCGAAGGTGCACCATTCCAACGCCTTGTCAAAGTTGTCCGTCACAAAGTCAGACCACTTCAACGACCAGGCAGGCCTATATATTTCATCATCGGAACGAGGACGTTCTCTCTTAGAAGCAACGCCCTCGGCTTCCTAAAAAACAACCCGATCCTCCACCATCGGGGTAAGGGCCTCCATAACTAGAGGAGCCTTGGAGGAAGATACCAACGAGGCAACATGTGTGACCTTCGGGATTCGAACGGCAAGAGAAGGAATCACTCTTTCCTCTTCAGGCCGAATTACCATTTTCTCTGAGGGTGATGCTAACGGGACAACGGCTAGTGCCTTGGTAGTCCAAACTTCAGAAGAAGTAGCATCTACCTTTTCAGACTTGACAGCATCTTTCTCTGCTAAAGTAGTCTTCTTAGTATTCATAAAATGAAGATACTCCAAAAGCAAGACAAGGGGAGAAATAATACTTACATTACTAATGAGTTCACAAGGGGCTCGTCGAGAATGGCATTGAAAGCTCTGCTCTTAGTTGGCATCTAGGCGAAGGTGCACCATTCCAACGCCTTGTCAAAGTTGTCCGTCACAAAGTCAGACCTCTTCAACGACCAGGCAGGCCTATATATTTCATCATCGGAACGAGGACGTTCTCTCTTAGAAGCAACGCCCTCGGCTTCCTAAAAAACAACCCGATCCTCCACCATCGGGGTAAGGGCCTCCATAACTAGGGAGCCTTGGAGGAAGATACCAACGAGGCAACATGTGTGACCTTCGGGATTCGAACGGCAAGAGAAGGAATCACTCTTTCCTCTTCAGGCCGAATTACCATTTTCTCTGAGGGTGATGCTAACGGGACAACGGCTAGTGCCTTGGTAGTCCAAACTTCGGAAGAAGTAGCATCTACCTTTTCAGACTTGACAGCATCTTTCTCTGCTAAAGTAGTCTTCTTAGTAGCCCTTCCATAGACGGCATTCGGGTTAAACTTCAGAGGCACTGCAAAGAATAAATAAGCATATTTTTCAGAATGCAGTGCCTAAAAACCCTAGAAGTATCCAAGATGATAAAGAAAAAACCTTAGACCAAAGTGATTGGTCTTCTCCCTAAGACGATCAGAAATACTTTCTGACGTCCAAAAATGAAGCTTCCAACGCCAAAGAGCCGACTATGAAGTAAAGATCCAGAGTGTTTTACTTCGGAGTTCATCAGGGAGAGAAGAACAGAAAGAAAGAAAGGAACAAACAAAGGAAGAACTTACTTGTTCCAAGCCTTGCTACAAATCTTCAAACTACGAACCTTCAGACAAAAGGAGCAAGGGTTATGAGAGTTAGATAGATTTGCAGCTGGTTCTGGTGTTACAACATTCGCAAAATATCAAAGCACATCGAAGGGGTTTAAATAGCCCATTGAGGTGATACAAAGGGACGCAACTCAAGCAAATCGAAGGCCAAAAAAGAGTGACAATTCGAGTATCGATCGCATGATCCCAAATCAACGGCTAAAAGCTAATGACTTTTCGAATTCAAAATAAATGAAGTTGAGCTGTTGCAAGTTTCCACGTGGCAAGATAAACACCAGTTACAAAGGAGTGCAGCTCGAGAAACGAACCGTCGCCCATTCGCAATAAATGTGATGAAACGGAAATTTTTTCTTGGGAAGGAAAACCCATAAATAATTACGAGAAAAAAATGTTTGATTTCTCCAGAAGGCAGCATTCACAAGTGACAAAGGACGAAGTTGATCGTAATAGCAAGGAAACCAAAGTTTCCCGAAGCTGGGCATTGGGAAACTGAATGAGTCCTCGAATGAAGCATCAGTTCTAAACCGAATAAGACTTATGAAGGCTGGAGCATTGGTTCTACACCAAATGAGACTCCCGAATGATGAGTCCAAGGCTATTCCGGATGTGGAAAGTCCACAAGTTTAACTAAGCTCCCGAGGGAGACACAAGTTAGACCCGAAGAGTCAGGTATCTTCTTTCTCCTTGGTCAGAACTTTGACCCCTCTTGTCAAGGTTAGCAACAATCCCTTCAAACTTATTTGACTCACAAGTCAAGGCCCCAATGCAGCTATTGGCCAAATCGAGATCTTTCTTAAGACGCCCGATCGAGGCGTTCTCCTCTTCGAGCACTGCCATTTCTTTCTTCAATCAGGCAAATTCAGAGTCCGCCGACCTCGCCTGCTCCTCATAATATTGAAGTCGGGTGAAAGTACGGCCCACTCAGTTCAAGGCCTCCATTTGTTGATAGAAGTTCTCCACGGCAGTCCTGGTAAGAGGAAGAATTTTCAAAAACTCGAAAAGATACTATAATTAGAAAGCTGACAATCCAGAAAAGACAGTTACCTGGTAGAAGTATGAACAAATGCATCATCATCGAGGGCTTCGAAGGCCTGACGGACGGCTAGCATCAGGAAAAGTGAACTCCACTCAGAGGCTTTCTCAGAATCAATCGTAACCCGATCGGACACACTCAGAGTCCATTGGGGAATAAAGGCCTCCTCCGATCCCTTAGTCTTCTTTTGCTTCTTCAAGATAGCAGCATTGATCAAGTTGTGCCTCCTCTTGGTTCGGACAAGAGGTGGGACAACCTCATCCTCCTCGGTAGGCTTCTTTCCTTTCCCCGAGCCTTCGCCCACAGGTTTTGATATTCTTAAGCTCCAGGCAGGCAGCTTCGGGGTAGGAGAGGCAGTTTTCTCAGTAGCAGCCCTCTGAGCATCTGTTACTATTGTCACATCCACCTAGCCAGTACCCCATCGGGCATATCTGGGTATGTGATCCACAGCCCCAAGGATCAAGTATCGAGCAACCATGCCTCCCACATACACGATAACACAATCATGAACAATAATAATTAAGGTAAAAGCATAAAATAAAGGAATCATGGATAAGATAAACAGAATATCAAAGTGCCGAATAAAACGATCCCAAGTTTATATAATTCAAAAGGGAGAGAGTGGGCGGAAAGTCACTCCCTCAATGGCAGCAGAAAGTAGATAATTCAAGTAAGGTTACAAGTCCAAAAATCCAAAGGAATATATCAAAGAAAGTTAAATTACAAATCCAAGTTCCAGAATAACAACATAAAACCTAGGCTAAGGTTTCCCCAGTCTTATACAATACGTCCTCAAAAACATAAATGTAAGAAACCCAACACGGCCGCTCACACCAGTACCGGACTAATCCTGGTACGAAGCATGATCCTCTTCGGTACCCTCACCGTGATCTTCATAGTAGCTACTACCTTGAGGGTAGTATGACTCATCATAGGGTGCCTCGTAGGACGTGCCATCAGTCTCTTCAAAACCTGCAGAGTAGTCTAACAAAACAATTGCACAAAAAGGAATGAGTTCAAAAGAACTCAGCAAGGCAGTTATTCCATAATACACAAGTCATATGATACAAAATGTAACATGATGCAAAATGATATGAGACAGATGATGCAAATATGATTCCAACTCTACATATGCTAGTCTTTATGGTAGACATGCTTTAAGTCATAGCACCATACTTCTTTGGGTAGGTCTCAATCACTCAAGTAAGGGAATTGGATCATGCATCCCTCAGGACAAATCCATGGCTGGGGTTTAAGTCACCGCTCTCTCACATCACCATTTGGTCTAAGTATTGGTGCATGTCACAGTAAAGCCTAGCCCAATGCAAGTCACCTACTCAGTCATATCATGTCAGACCCAGATACGTCCATTCCTCGCCCCCGACGATCCTTTCCGGTATTGTGAAATCCAACCCAAACCTAGCCCGGGATACCCTATTTGTTTTGGGATAAAGAAAGACTTGTTTAATGTTAGACCTTGAAGTTGGACCTTGATTTCAATGTTGTTATCCTTGAAAGCCTTAGGAGGCCATGTCCGGCCTTATCCTTACCCTGACCCGGCCCGGAAATTGTATTGTCTATAGATCCAATGACCCGAAGTGGTGGGAGAAGTCCTTGTGGACCCTTTTGATCCTGAGTCTCATCCTCATCATCATCTTCATCCTAATCTTGAACCTCATTTGTAGTCTGGACTGTTGTCTCCATATCCTTGCATTACCTTTGCTTGTGGCGAAGGAGTAATACTCTGATCCTCATCCCTACCTCTCCTAACCCTTAAGTGTTTTCTTCGTGGTGGTTTGATGGGAATCTGAAGAGGCAAGTTGAAATTTGCATTTCATGAGTAAAGGAAGTTAAGTAATGCAATAGTTTGTGAAGAAGGGTATTTTGGTAAATTTTTAAAAAAATTTTGTTTTCGTTGGAAGCTGCGATTTGGACTTGTTAGCATGTGTACAAGAGTTGGTTTAACATGCTAAGAAGATTTATTTGGAGAAGATCCATCGAAACCCTTGGATGTTGAAAAATTGTAGCAAGGATGAAAGTTGTGGAAGATCCCTCCTATAGAACTACTAGCTGTAGAACGTGTCCCCGACCTCTATCAGCCCTCCTAGCTCCTCTAGGCATAGTGAACCTGTTGAGTCAAGAGAAGTTTGCATTTGGATTAGTACTTATGCTTGTTTGAATGGAAGAGTGGCATTTTCGTAATTTTTTTGAAAAATGTTGATTTTGTCGAAATTGCGGTTCGAACATTCTAGCATGTGCATAAGACTTGGATAAACATGCTGGGATGGTTCGTTTGAAGAAAATCTATCAGTTTTGCAGTGTGGATGTGAAAATTCAGCAACTTTAGAAGAAGGAATCCTCTTTTGGGCAAGGTTTTGTGATTTTTGGAAAGTTGGATTTTGGCCAAACGAAGTGTGTGAGCACTTTCCTCATGTTGAAACAGTCATGTAGGAATTGGTTTGGTGTCAAAATTCCTTTTGGTTTGAAAATGGGACAAGTGTTTGTAAAGTTGGGATTTTTGTAAAGTGAATAGTAAAATCGGTGCAAAGTGTGGGAAATCTTTTTGGTTGAAGCTTGGCTTGTGTGGGAATTGGTTGGAGCATGTTTCTAAACACCCCTAGGCATGTTTCTAACCAATATTAGCAACCGTTTCTCAGTTTTGAAGAAAATCATGTTGTTGGTAATGAAATTTGAAGAGAAAGAAAGGTAAGAATGAAGAGTACCTTGTGCTGTTGACCCGAATAGTTGGTATGAAGTTGTTGAAGCCTCTTGAAGTCTTGGAACCTTAGGAACCCTAGAGAACCTTTTCCCCTGAACCAAACTCGAAGTTAGAAGTGTTTGAAATGTGATTGAAATGGAGAAAGTGGTCCCTTTTAGGCTGTTTTTCAAGCAAGGCAGATTTTGCTGTTTTTGGCAGTTTTGTGAAAAAATTTATTTTGATGCATTGTTCGGATTTTAATGACCTGTGCAGCTGATTTAAGTGTGGTTGAGTTGTTGGAAGTGTGATGTTTATGGAAGACCTTTGAAACCCTTAAACCTTTCGAGAAGCCTAAAAAACTTTTCTTCAAGTTTGTTATTCGTAGCCTTTGTTCCTATCTTCGCTCGATTTGTCACCTTTGCATTTCTTGCATTCTTAACGTCAACTTTTGTTTGAGTTCCTATCATCTATTTAAGAAGTCAGCCAGGAGTCCGGTGTTCTTTACCCATTAAATCTATTTTTCATTGTACCATCTATCCCCTGGTAAGGATTCGGTGGAGGAATCACACCCCTGAAGAAGTTTCCTCATATTTTTGAAAGCCCAGGTGTGCTTTCAATTTCGAGGATGAAATTATTTAAGGGGGGGAGAATGTGAAATCCCACCTAATCCTAACCTTGTTGCTGTGCCGAATGCATACCTACCATATACATTGTTTGATTTATTCTCTGTCATATGAGTTGCCTAATTTTGTTTAGTAGCAGTCTACCCCGAAACTGATCTTTCCTCCCTTCTATTTCTTCTTGTGCCTTCTTTTCCCTTTGATAAGAGGGTGATCTTAAGTCATTCCCACGACTAATCCTCCTACCCTGCTGTCCTAGAGTGGATCTCCATACACTCTATAACATGGTAAATTCTCCACATGATGATTTCGAAGAGAAATCAAGTGTGATCTTCATGATTTGATATTCCTTCTAATTATTTCAAGACTTCAAGATTTTCATCTCCTGTTCCTCAATCAAAGGTTAGTAATCTCCCTTATGTTGTATTGATCTACTCTTACTATGTTTTATTCCTTGTGATTGAGACTATGAAGAAGATGTTGCATCCTTGCAACCATCTCTTCTACAATCTCCTTTCATTCTTCAGGTTTTATGACCATCATATTGATCGTTGCCATGATCCTTGTGAAGTCTTCAAGAATCCATAATCATACTTTTGATTTGATTTCAAGGCATGTTAGATTTATTCCTTGTTTTCCGAAGATTTTGGGAGAAGAAAGGTCAAGATAAAAGCAATGTCCTCCATCTTTTTAGAAGCCTAGTACTCTCCCAATTTCGAGGACGAAATTATTTTAAGGGGGGGAGAATGTGAAATCCAGCCCAAACCTAGCCCGGGATACCCTATTTGTTTTGGGATAAAGAAAGACTTGTTTAATGTTAAACCTTGAACTTGGACCTTGATTTCAACGTTGTTATCCTTGAAAGCCTTAGGAGGCCATGTCCGGCCTTATCCTTGCCCTGACCCGGCCCGGAAATTGTATTGTCTATAGATCCAATGACCCGAAGTGGTGGGAGAATTCCTTGTGGACCCTTTTGGTTGATGATTTGGTGCCGGAGCCCAAGCCCATGGACATTGACGATGATGCCCCTCACTTGAGAGCATTGTCAGTGTTAGTTTTGAATCTGCGCACCGAAGAGGGTGAATTAGTTGAAATACCTAATGAACTCCTGTGCTCAATATGAAAGTATTTCCCAAAACTAGACTTCTTGATGGACTTGTAGGAGAAAACCCCACTCAATTTGACCCCATATAGCCCTCCAAGTCCCTATCCGAAGTTGCTGAACTATGTCTGGCAAATCCTGCTTGCGCATCGAAGAAGGTGAGCTTAGTTGGTGGACCTAATAAACTCCCATGCTTGATCCAAAGGTATTTCTGGAAACTATACTTCTCTATTGACTTGTAGAAGAGAAACTCACTCAATTTGACCTTGTATAGCCCTCCGAATCCCTGTTCGAAGTTGCTGAACTATTCCTGAAAATTCTGTTGAAACTACTGTTGGTCGATACCATCAACCCAAGGTATCGACCAACAAGCCCAGATTCGAATAAAAAGGTGCTTTTTGGATATTCCTTCCTCCTTTTAAGTGCAACCTCGAACCTAAATCATTATTTCACTCATTTCAACATCTGAAAACGTGGGAAAGCTCCTCTAAGCCTCCTCCTTGGCTTGGGTGTTGATCTTCTTCAATAATCATTGTCTCTCTTCTCTAATCTCTTCTCCAAGGTATGTAATCTCTCACTCTCTCTCTCTAATCTACTTCTACCTAATCTTGTTCTTGCTACTGAGTTCATGAAGAAGGTGCTGTAGCCTTGCAACCACCTCTTCTGCAAGCTCTTTTGCTTTGATTAAACCTCTCTTCACCCTTTCCATGCTATGATTCTCATACATGATGTTCTTGCTTTCTTATTTTGATTTTTCTCTTCTTTACAACATGAATTCATCTCTTAATCTGATTTTCTCTTTCAATTAGGTCTGATTATATGTTAGTATGTATCTCTAACCTACTGCCCATCATTCCCTTAATTGAAGTCCTAAGTTCTCTTGCAATTACAATTGATTTCATTGAAGAACATGGTTCTTGCAAGTTTGAACCTAGGACCTCAATTTGGGGGTTTTCAATTTGACCATTGGATCATGTTAATTCTTGCTACATAGTCTCCTGCTACTGTTCCTACCATTACCTCCAAGTTTCATATCGATCCGAGACCTGGAAGACCAAATTTGGGCCAAAACCCAGCTTGCTGTCCGAGATTCTTTTGGTCAATGCTTGTTGGTCGATACTATCGACCCAATGTATCGACCAACAAGGTTTCTGTCAGAAACTTTTGCCCAGTTTTGATCCATTTGATCTCCGATTGTTTTGATTTCTTCTCTAATCCTTCATGTATGTTTGTTTAGGGCTTTAAGACTATAATTGGACCATTCTCTTATGACTTCGGATCATCTTCTTCACAATTTGAGGTAAGGACGGTTATTGCCATACAACATAGACTGTATGACTTTTACACTATTGTTGGTAACTTAGTAGACTTAACTTATTAATTGATTTTAGGCATCATATGACTCCTGTAGTTACCTTATGATAGTAGCACCATGCTTAATTACTTGGTTTATTATGTTTTCTTATTCTTGTCATTTATTTATACACTGTATTATGAGATGTTATGACATGTTTTCAATATGATAATGTATTGTTGATATGAAATGGATGGAAATAAGTATGTGATTGCTTAGGTATGATTTGGGATTGGGGAGTGCCCTACTGGTACTTTTGTCCTTGGACAGCCGAGGGAATAGTATGGGATGTTCTCCGAAGATGCCCATCGACGCTTTCCTGGATCATTGGATGACATACATAGGACTTGTCTAGATGTATGGCTAGGATGTCCCTGTCATATCAGGCCTGAATCGGAAGGGCATTGAGACCGAACGACCCGTGGTAGTAGTGTGGATTTGTGGGTGCTCAAGACCGGTAACCACTCCGTGAGAGGACATAAATTGCATTGCGGATACCCGAAAGGGGCCATTTATTGGTAGGGTTGCAAATGGCTAGACTTGGGCTCACGGGCGCTCAAGACCAGTGAAATGATCCGTGAGGGGACGTGAGAGCTTCCCGTCTACTATTTGTGGATGACCAATAGGGTTGATGAGTCCGGTGGGTAATATCCATGACTCTAGTGTGAAGGATACCAGAAAGGATCCCGAGAGGGGACGAATGGACGTATCTGGAACTGACATGATATGACTATGTAGATGACTTGCATTGGGCTAGGCTTTACCTTGACATGCGCCAATACTTAGACCAAATGGTGATGTGAGAGAGTGGTGACCAAAACCCCTAACCATGGATTTGTTCGAGAGGGATGCAAGACCCAATTCCCCCCGGTGATGAGTGACTGAGACTACCTAAAGAAGTATGGTGCTATGACTTAAAGCATGTCTACCATAGAGACCATCATACTTAGAGTTAGATTCATGTTTGCATCATATGTCTCATATCATATTGCATCATGCTATGCTGTGCATCATATGATTTATGTTATTATGGAATAACTTTCCTTGCTGAGTTCTTTTGAACTCACTCCTTTTTGCAACATATGTGTTAGACTTTTCTGCAGGTACTACTACTGTTGACTGTGACGGTCAACACTTTAAGGACTAAGTTGGTGACTCATACCACTTTGGCTACGATGACTACATCGGTGAAGGCTATCAGTTCAAGACTCATATTTGTCAGGAGTAGATCCGACCTGGCTTAGTTTCTTATGATTATGTTATTGATGAGACATTGTATAAGTTAGAAGAAACTATAACTTAGTTGCTTACCTTGTTATTTCCCTTCTTTGGAGATCTGGTTGTAATCTTTACCTTATTTCGATCAACCTTCCGCACACATTTGTAGAGTATATTCCCCTATACTCTATAGTGGTCTTTTGATTTGGTACTTGTTATTCCGCACTCTGATGTTCTTTGTGATCCTTCTGTGATCATTTCTTAAATTTTATTATTATATTACTTGAATACTATGAATTGTTCTTGCTTTTGATTATATTATTGTGATAAGTGGATATGATCGTTCCTAAACTAGATCTGTTGGGCTGTGGATCACTCCCGAGTAACCCAGATAGGGTACCCCCTAGGTGGATTTAGGGCGGGATGTGACAGGTATCCCTCACACTAGAGTCAGCATAGTCCGGACTATGGACTCATCAACCCTATTGGTCATCAACAAATAGTAAACGGGAAGCTCTCACGTCCTCTCACGGGTTGGTTACCAGTTTTGAGTGCCCGTGAGCCCAAGTCTAGCTATTTGCAACCCTACCAATAAATGGCCCCTTTCAGATATCCGTAGTATGATTTATGTCCTCTCACGGGTTAGTTACTGGTCTTGAGCACCTATCAAACCACACTACTACCACGGGTTGTTCGGTCTCAATACCCTTCCGATTTGGTCTGATACGACAAGGACATCCTAGCCATACATCTAGACAAGTCCTATGTATGTCATCCAATAATTCAGGAAAGTGTCGATGGGCACCTTCAGAGAACATCCTATACAATTCCCTCCGATGTCCAAGGAAAGAAATGTCAGAAGGACATTCCTCAATCCCAAATCATACTTAAGCAATAACATGCTCAATTCCATCACATCATACATGATTGACATTTCATCATATAAAAAGAGATACAATGTAACACGATTGATCACATATGTCATTATCAAAATAAGTAAGCATGGTAACTCAAAATGATATATACATGGTACTACTGTTATGAAAGGTATACAACAATCATATGATGTCTAACATATTACTAGGAAAGTAAATATACCACATTTCAAACATAGCGGCAAGATTCACATAATTCATGTAATTATGACCATAACCGTCCTTACCTTAATCGAATCGGAAATTATACCAAGTGTCACTAGAATAGTCCCCCAACTCAGTGCTTGTACCCTAGACAACATATGTGCAACATAGAGAAGGAAACAATCAAATCGGAGATCAAACGGAGCAAATTGAGCAAAGACAGAGTTGTTCTCAACTGGTCAACTAGCTGGTTGACTAACTCAGTCGACCAAGATGAACAGTAACGGACAGCATAGTGATTTTGGTTCGAAACCAATCTTCCGGGGCTCGAATCGATCCGAAACTTGGAGGGAATAATTGTAACAGTATAAGGACACTATACAACAAGTATCAACATGATCTAATGGTCCAATTAGAAATACCCAAATTGAAACCCTATGCTCTATATGCTAAACATCAAGAATTGAATTGGAAATTGTTGCAAAGGCAAGGAATGATGGGGAATTAGCTAAGGAAGTGATAAGAACTAGATTAGAATCATAAACCAATACTAAATCAGACCTAGCATACATCTACACATCATTTTAGACCAAAAAGACAAGTTGAAATGAAAAGAATCATAAAAATGCAATGCTAGTGATTGAAATGGAAGCATAGCATAGCAAGAATTGAAAGAAACTAATGGAGATGAGAGGGGAAACACATGACCAAGTGTTTGCAAGGTTGCAGCACTTTAGTCATGGTCTCAATAGCAAGAAAGAGTAGAGGAATGAGTAGAATAGAGGATGAGAGAGAGAAATCATACCTTGAGGAAACAATGGAGGTGGAATGCAATGATTGAGACCAAGAATCTTCACAAACTTCAAGAGATAGCCTAGGGAAGCTCACTCCTCGTTCTCTGCAGTCCAAATGATTAGAATAGGGTTCTATTCACGAGGTCCCAATAAGTAGGCTTAAAATAATCAAGAAATTTGTGATTTTCGTATTTAATAATCTGCTGGTCGACTGATTGGTCGACTAGGCCAGTCGACCAAGCCATGACAGCAACTTCAGATAGGGAATTGGAAGGCCAGACTGATCGAAATTGAGTTGGGTTTTATCCTACAAGTCAATCAACAAGTCTAGATTAGAGAAATACCTTCGAAACAAGATCGGGAGTGCATCAAGTACTTTAACTAAGCTTCCCCTCTTCTAGGTGTAGTTTCTCACTGAACACTGACAGTGTATGCAAGTAAGGGGCATCACTGTCAATATCCATAGGCTCTGAGTCATACACCAAATCTTCAACTACGAGGGCCCACAAGTCTCTTCTTCCACCACTTCGGGTCTTCAGACCTACAAACATCAAAGGATCCAGGTCGGGTCAAGGTTAGGATAGAGCTGGGTTTCACAACTATTCGAGGGAATCTTCTCTCGGCGGCCTCGATTCCCTTGATCGCATTGGCCCGGATGGCCTCTGTGTTAACCCTTGGAGGCACTGCAGACCAGATAGAATTAGAAATCTCAAAGAAATCAGATAATGATCAGAAAAAGCACAAAGATCAAGAAGCTCACACTTGGCTAACCCCCAGTAATGAAGGATGGCGATGTATTCCATCTCCAAACCATGGATCTCTTGGAACCACAAGATTGACTTGATCTTTTTGGCAGCAGCTCAGCGTCGTTCAAAGGAAGAACGCGATTAGCATCGGTATAGGAATCATTCCGATTCCAACCGATCGGGAAGTTCAAATCTTTCTGGGGCACTTGGCAGAAAAAGTACAGTTCACGCCACCTTTATGGTTGGAAGGATAAGTACCCCTAGCTAGGATACTGCTCGACCATCCAAGCTCGGTCTTGTTACACTTGGACAGAAAAACCCAACCTAGAGGGTTGGATTGAGACAAAACATAGAAATGTACAAAAAGTGCCAGAGAAGGTTCAATGCTAAGTTCAAAGCACAAACCAAGGAAGCCGACAATGTGACGCCAGCTATTGGGGAGAAGCATTCCGGGACAAATCTCCCAGTGATTCAAAACAGCAGTAAAACAATGGATCGCAAAAAGGAAAGCGGACTCCACTTTCAAGAGTGTCCAGATACAGCGAGAATTCACCAAAAAGGTTTGAGTCGGGCCCATTCATTAGAGTTGGGAAGTCGAAGAAAGTAATCAGAGGGAAACTCATAGTGTTGGAATGTCGAAGTCAACTCAACATCGATATATTTGGAAATGTGAAAACTCAGGTTTTCTTCGGATCTCTTGGATTGTTGAGGGGCATTAGCAGGAGTTTTCGATGGTTTAGCGGGTTTGGAATAGAGAGGAAGAGTCGGTACTTAAATCTCTTTCCATTGACTCACTTCATCAAACTCACGCCAAACCTCGGTTAGTTTTTGTTCCTCATTGTATGATTGTTCAGCGGCAACAGAGATGGTGAGGTCTTGCCACCAAAACTACCTTGATCGGCATAATCTTCAGGGGAGCCTTTGTCAAAAGTTCTACCACTTCCCATCACAGAGAGTCTAGTTGTGATTTTCAATCAAAAAAGAAACAAATGCAAAAGTGAAAAGAGTAGCTAAAGCAAGAAAAGATGGCAAGAAAGTTACTAAACTTACTTGTTCGCCGGAGTAAGTAGCTTGGAAGCAGAAAGCTAGCTAGGGCACAGAGAAGACGACGATGAGTTTTCGAGTTGCAGATAAGAGTGAAATTTGAAAAAGCAACAGGTGGTGTTTAAATAAGCCAGGCTAAGGACACGTGTATGATCAAGATCGGTTCGCTTTAACAATCGCGATTGGGTAGCAGTTCAAAAAGGCGAAAATGAATCGAATCGAAGCTGACGTTTTGAGGAGCCGTCATTTTGAGTTAAAAGCAATGATGTTTTCGGCTATGGATGACACATGGCGACTCCCGCGTGAAAGCTGAAAACGTTCGTGTAACTCTAGGAGAGTGATGGTGCAGCAGCATTAAATGCGACTTGACATTTAGGAGAGCAAGCGATCGTTTAGATTCCTTGTTCGGTTTCCACCCTCGGTTCAGATCATACCAAGCCCTCGGCGTTCCCGAACACTTGGTCTGGGGGGCTCATGATACATGAAAATTATCGTTGAACCAGGTCCGCCCGTGGTTCAACCCTCAACCCCAGTCGGGGACGAACCGACTGATTCATGCCCGACCAAACCAGGTTCAGAGATGGCATGCACAGGAAGAAACTTAACGCTATTAGCAAGCTTGCACGATTCCGAGATTCCTGGGGCATATAACTGGTCAAAGTGGACGGTTATCAACACTCGCAGAATGTGCGATCGTTCCAACTTGGATAATGGCCATGACCATAGCATCAAGATCTTGTGATCAAAGGAAGTTATCCGTTACCCCACTAACGGGTCTAATCGTCTAGATCTAACGGTCATCAGAAGAAGGCATGTACGAATTCAACGAATGAGATTCAAAGGTAAACTCTATATAAGACATCACCAACGGACGAAGAAGGTATTTGAATCGTATTCCCAAATATCATATTCTTACTTTTGCTCTACATCTAGTCAGAGCCTTTGTGATCAATTCATCAACTGACTTAGCCATCGGAGGTGGACTCCCGACCCCCACGGTCGGGCCACATCTGACGATTGTTTTGCTGGTCATTCTTACATGATCTAAGGGCTAGGCAGATTTTGGACTCATCACATGGTAAGGCAAAAGATTCACACTTGCACCAAGATCAAGTAAAGCATGTTCAATGTGTGTATTGCCTATGACACAAGCTATGGTAGGGCTCCCTAGATCCTTATACTTGGCTGCTACAGGTTGAGTAATTATGGAACTAATGTTGTTACCTGCCAAGAATGCGTTTTTGGCAACGCTAGTGATTCTTTTATTAGTGCATAAATCTTTCAACACTTTTGCATAGGCGGGGATCTGGGATATGGAATCTAAAAGAGGGATATTCACTTCTACCTTTTTGAAGACATCAAAAATTTTCTCCATAGTTGCAGTCTTCTTCTTATTAACTAGACGATTGGGATAAGGGGCCTTCGGAACATAAGAACTCTCATTTGAAATTTTCTCTTTTCTCATAATTTCTAATAGTGGTTCACCAAACTTAGGTACTGCTAAAGCAACTGGCTCATCCTTAACTTCTATGAATTCCTCAAACAAACCTTTATTAGGAGATACTTGAACATTCTCCTCATCACAGGTGAAGTCACTAATCTCGCTCTTTTCATTAATATGTGACTCACTGTTAAATACCCTTTCCCACTTCTTAATGCGTACACATAATTAATTGAAGCTAAAGAAAAAGGGGAGGATTCAACTTGGTTGACTTGATTTGGTAAATTTGATGGTTTTTGTTGAATCAATCCTAGGATTTAACTCAGAGTTGGCTAGGCATTTTACATTTTTCTCGCCGGACAAAGCACTTGCAAGAGTGATAATTTGTTTTTCCATATTATGCATAGAAGTCATAAAGGTGCTGGAAAGTACTTTCATATTTTTCTAAGGTAAAGAGATGAGAAAACCCTCGATTATTACTTTTATTAAAACCATGAGATGATTGATTTTGTGGGGTGTGAGGCATAACGAGGTAATAATAGGTGGATTGACTAGCCTAACTAAATTGGTATCCAGAAAATTTGGGGCTTGAGGAACTGGACATTTTGATTATAAGAAAATTGTGCACTTTGTTGTGAGGGGCACCAAATTGATTTTCTGTGGAATAATTGCTTAATCCATTTTGGTTTTGCCCTTGAGACCATGAAAAGTTAGGATGATTCTTCCATCCGGATTATCCAAGGTACCGCACGAGTTTGGAAACATCGGACCGATATTTCCATGCTAGCCTCCAAAATAGCTAGGCATTCCTCAATTATATGTGGAAGATTGATATCTATGCACACATAGAAATAGATTTGTCAATAAAATGTGCTTTCTGATTAGGTGGTGGCGGTGCAGCTTTTTACTACCAAAGTCCCTAACTTTTTTTTTAAAAGATTATCTATTTCATAGTGCTTCCCGGTGAACTTGGCTATCAACAACAAAATATCCCTACTTGTCCTTTTCTGATTCTTTTTGTTGACTCACATTCTCTAGTTCTATGCAGCTAGGTCTAAAAGAAATCTCAAGCTTCATAATCATCATTGAACGAT